>NC_091741.1:44865141-45008905 GCF_043380555.1 Nothobranchius furzeri | reverse complement strand
TAGAGAGAGACAGAGAGAGACAGAGAGAGAGAGACAGAGAGAGAGAGAGAGAGAGAGAGAGAGAGAGACAGAGAGACAGAGAGACAGAGAGAGACAGAGACAGAGAGAGACAGAGAGAGAGAGAGAGAGAGAGAGAGACAGAGAGAGAGAGAGAGAGAGAGAGACACAGAGAGAGAAGCTGACCAAAGATACATACTTCTTAGAAAAGCCAGACGCCTGTTTTTCCCAAGTCTATAAATTCAAACAACATAATTACTCTCTTTCTCCTCAAAATACAGCAGTCACGACTGCCGTCTATTCAGGGATTTTGAGAAATAGTCTTAGCCGGTTGGAATAAAAACATTTTTCCAAGTGGCGGTAACTAGCGTGACTCACAAAATAGTGATGAGGACATTTGATCTGCAGAATCTGCCACCATGACCACCATCAAACCAGAACCTCTGAGACTAATGAACTGGTGAAAGTATGGCATTTCTTTGCCAACGTGCATCCAACACAACAACAGGTGTTCATAATCAGTTCATTTTAAGACGCAAAAGCTATAAATATTTCACAGTGTAGCAACAAAGTCTGACTGCTCAGATGTAATGTTTCAGTCATGAGTGAAGCGTTTAAAATAAAAACACAAATTCTTCTCATTACTCTGCCAGAGCTGGCCCAACATCAAGAAATCTCACTAAGCTGAACGTTTGGCATTTTTACTAACATAAATGTGTTGCCGAGCGGTGCTGAGCTCCATAGACATGCTCCTATATGACCTTTAACTCTCTGCTATTCTGTGCAAAGTCTTATCGCAGCGCCGCTGGTAAATGCTGGTCGACAACATTGTCTTTATGTATTATTTAAGCAAAAGGTCTGAAGCGACAGAGAAGTAAGTGACTAAATCAGCTGTGTTGGAGGGTTTGCCAGGCATACTGTAGCCTGTGACACAGCATAAATGTGAGTAATCAAGCAAATATTCCATGGCTATTGATGCTGAAAGCAAGTTTATGTGTAGGACATATCTTCTGCACGGTGGGACTGTGAGGCAGAACTCCAGAGGGATAAACAGAAGTCTGAAAACCACATTAGGTGGTTTCTGTTATGTTTGCAATAATATTAATAATAATAATAATAATAATTATTATTATTATTATTATTATTATTATTATTATGAGGATAGCTCTGCATGCACAATAAGTGTTTTTTTAAATTTTTATCTCAAAAAGTTACAATTTTAAACTTTTCAAAGTGGTTCATGCAAGATCATTTAACAAACCGACATCGGTATCGAAATGGATGCAAATCTTTAAATTGGCAATGAGCTCATGACTCCTGTAGGGTGTAACTCCGTTATTCCAAATGGAAGCTTTTCTGGAATCTCTTTTGTCCAGTGATCAGAAGGTTGTAGGTGTGATCTTTCCCTGAGAATGCTGCTGTTGTGTCCTTGGGCAAGACACTTAACCTGCTTTGCCTGCTGCTGGTGGCCGGAGGGACTGGAGGCACCAGTGCTCGCCAGTCTCGCCACTGTCGGTAAGTCCCAGGGCAGCTGTGGGTATGTTGCAGCTCATGATCACCGGCGTGTGAATGGATGGATGGCTGATTGTGTTGTGAAGCGCCGTGGGGGTGGGGGGGGGTGGGGTGGGGGGGTGGGGGGGCTGTAGAACCCTAAGAAGGTGCTATGCAAATACAGACCATTTTTACCATTTACCAAAAATACAAAGCCAAAAATGTCTTTTGTAGGGCTCTCTCCCAAACGCTAAGTACCACATTTCCTTTTGAAATAAATCAGTCAAGCACTTGTTCCCATTCTTGCCATCACACACTGGTAAAAATTCATCCCTGCACTTGACCCATCCCCATAGGGAGCGGAGAGCTGCAGCTGTGGCCGCGCTCAGGAACTGTTTGGTGGTTTAATCCCCAAATCCAACTCCCCAAAGCTGAGTGTCAAGCAGGGAGGTGTTGGGTCCCATTTTAAAAGTCTTTGCTATGACCCGACCGGGATTTGAACTCTGATCTCCCAGTCCCAGGCCGGACACTTTACCACTCGGCCACTAAGAAGGTAAAAAGAAAGTTTTACTGCGATCCTACAAAACCAGAAACAAAGTACGTTATTTTGAGGTGCTTTTACCTTTCAATATTAAATAATCTGATGGAAATAAAAGCAACAACCATCAAATTACACTTAAGAACGGTTTTCTGAATGAACCTCTGTGGGAACCATCACAATGCCGACATGTTTATTCCCAGAATGTAAAAAAAAAATGTTTTCATCAAGCGACAGAGCTCTTGTCTTAAATATTCTGAGTAATATCACAGAGGTACCTTGCAAACACGACTGCTTTTGCTCGTGCCGTTAGAGCCGGGGGTGGGAGACACATCGCATCTTTAATGAGCTCCACCACAAACATTATCCCTACTCAATCTAATCTGTAGCGTTTCATTAACTCTCTGCCATTCAGCATTGGGAGAATATTTCTTCTTCCGCCATTTTACACCCACCAAAAATCTATTTGTCTTTTTCTCTAACAGTTTGCACCTTCGGTGCTGCTTTTAGGAACTCAGTAGATTTTATTTAGAGTAAAGTTTTAA
This sequence comes from Nothobranchius furzeri, assembly GCF_043380555.1. Lineage (NCBI taxonomy): Eukaryota > Metazoa > Chordata > Actinopteri > Cyprinodontiformes > Nothobranchiidae > Nothobranchius > Nothobranchius furzeri. Next base: position 45,006,334 of record NC_091741.1, on the reverse strand, counting down.
TTTTAATCAGGTTCACATAAACACCATTAGAAGAACTTAAATTCACATTTAAAATATGTTATAATTAAGCTTTAAAGAGGCCCTTCACTCATATTTTTGGTACGTTTGCAGTGGACTGCAGTAGGAACGAATGCCTTGTAAGTCGTACTCTGCAGAAGAAGAGCTTAGTCTGTCTTTTTATTCTCAAAAGCTAATGCAGGAGATACTGTAGGTGTTGGAGATGGTTTTCCTGTTCAGGCTGCATGAAAAGCCTGGGGCCCACAAAAGACAGATGCGCTGTGCTGCAGAAGCGCCGTGGTCTTAGGGTCACACAGGAATCGCTGTGCCACTGACAATTTCTTGGAAAATCGCGCAAAAGTCACAACATCACGCGGGACTTGAGAACAGGAAGCGGAGTGACTCTTTTGTTTATACGTGATCAGATTTGCTGTCGTGTTTTGTGAGACTAATTAAAAATGGGTAAGTACGCTATTTATTAGAATATTTTAAGATCAGTAGTTCAACACCAAAAAGCTCCTCGTCCATGTTTTGGCGGTTGGGATTTTGGGTTAGGGTCAGGGCTGTCCACGGCACGGCGCTTGAAATAGAACTGGCGCCTGTCTTCAGCGCCTCATCGCGGATTGGCGCGTCTGGGACACAGCGTTGCGCTCCCCGTGTAGTCACTCTCAGTAACTGTAATGGCTTCTGTTTAAGATGACGGCGCAGGCGTGACGCGGCGCAGGCGTGACGCGGCGCAGCGCATCTGTCTTTTGTGTGCCCCAAGCTGTAAACTTTTTCAAAATTAATAAGTAAATGATGGTTTCTCAATGAAGGACCGCTTAAATTAGAAATCCAGATGCAACACTTATGAACATTTAAATGGCAACAAAACACCAGCTATTTGTTGCCAAGTGTTTGAGTGAATCTCTTTTATCCACTTCTACTCCAAAATGTATGTCAGACAAGAGCATTGTCCATCTACTCTGTGCCACACACTGAGAATGGGTCATTTAACATTCATGGAACAATGAAAATCCATCACAAATGTCAAGAGAACCTCACAGTGTCAGCTTGAGTAGCGGTCGCCGCGTTCTGTCCTGACAGGAGCCTTGACCTGTCCACTCCGATGCGTGTGGACACGTCTCTGTTTGTAATTCTGTTAAGATTCTAAGGTCTTGTCCTGTTTGTTCGTGTCAGGAATAACTGAATACTTTCTTTTGGCCCCTTTGATTTCCCAAATCTGCGACAATCTGTGTGTTGTTGTGAGAAATCGGTTTGAAAGTACATTTATTCATTTATTTAGGCTAAATAGCAAAAGCTGTTTTTCCTTTTATGATGTGAAACTATTTTATGCTTTGCTGGGAAATAATTAAAAGATTAAAACAAAAGTTTCATCATTATTTTCCTTATTTGTTGTATTTTTGTTATCTTTATGCATGAATATTTTTAAAGACCTGCTGGTTCATTTGGTGTTTCTGTCTGGCTCAGGTTTTTAACAATTCACTGGAAAACACACTAACAAGCAGTATAAAGAAGGAAAATTCAGCTATCGATCTTATCCCAAAAAACGGCTTTATTGTGCTTGTGGTGCAGGGTGAGAGGGTGTTAATTAAGATGTATAACTAACAGATTGCAATTAATACTCCTCACAGGTCACTGAGCTGTTGGATGGAGCCTGTGGATAGCTCGGATTAGAACGAACATGCTAAAATCAGCCCCATTAGAAAATCTGATCCTCCACGTTGCCTTCATCCATTAGACGTCACGAGGACTGATGAGTCTGAAGGGAAAGCGGCTCCCCAGAAGCTAATGAGAGGGTTACGACTTCGGGATGAATGGTAGTACGTCGGGGGCTACCGAGACCTCGGGGGGCGTTTGAGTCAAATGAACTCTTGTGATTCGTCCTTCATATCGGGCAGATGGAAGAGCGTCTGTTGCTGCCTCTTTGATGGTGCTAAACCAAACGTTGTGCTGCCGCAGAGATAGATCCAGCGTGGTGCTTCTGACAAGTCACACGCGTGTCCATGTACTGCAGACATCTGCTGCTCTACTAGGTAGATGACCAGAATCAGTCCTTAAAACAATAACAATAACTATGATGCATTTACAAATATAGATTTTACATGATGATACAGGGTGTTATGCAGCAGTTCAAGTGCGATAAAGAGAAAGTTAATCAAGCATTAGCAGGCGGGTGAGATGTAGGGCTGTAGCGAAGCCTCGACGACGTCGACGGCTCGATTCTAAAAATTTGTCGACGTCAGATCCGAAAGTCGACGCACCGCGCCCACTTGTTGCATCCCCAGGAGTTTGTAAATAGAGGAGGAATCTGCCTGTTTTTCCTCCAGTTTGCCCTCTTCTCCACCTTCACTAACATCTCCGCCAAATACCGAAGACCCGGAATAACGTCCGTCCACTACTAGATTATTTTCCTGTGTTGCCCGCCTTCGTCTCCCGGCAACGGACAACAACTTCCGGGGTCAGATGCGCTGCTCCGTCTCTACCGCAGATGTAGGACATCACCGGGAGCGCTTCTCCCTTCATTAAGGAGCTTCTTTCAGACATTAGGAGAGCTGTTTTGGTGGTAGCAGTCTCTCCTCCGTGCTGGTCTGTTTGCTGCTGGGTGTTTTTGGTTTATTTAAACTTGGTAACTTGAACTTAATGTTGGCAAAGCTACTGTTAGCATCTTCGCTAACAGCTTCTTGCGTTTGGATAAGCGGTTACATTTTGGTTTAGAGTTCATCTTTTTTGTGGTGCAGATCTCCCTTTTATTACATTTAGAGTGTTGTGGATTTTCTGTTTAGTGTAAAATATCACCTTGAGTTTGGTTAAACCACCCAGTTTAGAGTTTGGACTTTTGGAGATCCTTATTTTGGTCCAGAACCCTGTAATCTTTGCCCAGTGGGACATCCCTAGTTATTTGTACTTTGTTTTAATTCCCCACAGGCAGAATTAGTTTTATTATTCCCAACCTGTGGATGGAAAGATTTATGATTTTTTGTAGTTGTAAATAAACCTGATCATCATTTTAACTTTTAAATCCCGTTATTGTCCCTTCCTTTTTGCACACGAGCCAAACTCCCCAGGAAGGATTGTAACACCACTCGCCTCACGCATATAAGTGACCAAAACAAAGCAGCATGGAGACACTCCATCTTCTACCACCTCTCAGGCAGCAGCCTGCACTCCCAAGTTCTACAAGTCACCAGAACATAACCAACCGCAACACAATAAAAGAAGTGTTATACAAAATGGAAGGCCTGTAGTGTTTATTCTCTTACAGTAAGAATTTATCAATTTTTTTGAGGAATTTATTTGAGATTTTCTGGTTTTTGTTAATTGTGGAATAGAAAAATAATCATTAGATTAATTTTCTAAATAGTCACTAGAATAGTCGACTATTCGATAAAATAATCGTCAGAATAATCTTTTAAAAATAATCGTTTACCCCCAGCCCTAGTGAGATGCAATACAAAGCTCCATGTCTGGACCCAACACCAGGCCTTTTGCATCAAACACAAGGTGCCATCTCCAACTGTCGAGCCACCAAACACCTCAGCTCTGCATGAACCTTTCCTAAAACAGACTACAGACTGAGACATCTGCACAAGAGGCTCAAAAATGGAATTAAACATCAAGATGAGAAATTGAACAATGCCATTTTATCAGCAGCTGGCAGAGCTCTCCTGCTGTTTAGGGTTGGCTCCTGCTGTTCCGTCAAAAAAAAAGTTTCACATAAAGTCGTGTTTATCAGAAAATGTGGACCTCCATGAGCCATCCTTTCTTGTTGTAATGGCCGCTGTGGCGGTCCCTGGGAGAAATAATTGGCGTGATAGATGTGATAGGTGTGACACAAGCGCAGAAGGGGTAAAAGGCTGTTTCTGGAAGAGACTGGAGCAAATTTTATGGACATTGATACACTGTTCAAATAATGCAAGAGAAAAACTGATTTGTTTGTGATTTAAAGACCGTGAAGATGTTTGTATCGGTCACTTTTCTACACATTGAAACACATCTTAAATTGTGTTAATTTCACTCATCTGCCTTAACGTTTTTGTCACCGTTTGTCATTTGTTTGATGTTAACTCAAAGTTGTTTTAGGTATAAAATGAACTCATCGGTGGCCACCACCCATCCACAAGAGAAACCCATCTGATCTTATTCCACAGTGATTTAGTATTCCAGATATGGTCACGGTGTCCTGCTTTTTTGGAGCCCTTGCTTGTCTGCTGAGCAAACCAATCTATCAGCTTTGTGCTGTCAAGTCCCCGCGGCAAAGCTCCCTGGTCCTCCAAGGTCTTCTTAGACATGACTGACTGACCACATGCCTATTCTTTCCATCTCACTTACATGGACAGAAGCACTGAGTGATGAGAGGCGACACAGCTGCTGAATAATATCTCCATAAAAAGATAAAAACATGCGGCTCAAAGGAGAGACACCGGACTAGTTAGTCCTTCTGTTGCCGCAGAGGCGTTTTATCCATACTAGGCAAGATCTGCTTCAGATGTGTGACCCTTATGACCAGTGCAGTCACGGATTACTGAGCCAAACGCTTGTTGGATTCTGGTTAGGCTACGTCATGGACTCTGCCGTGAACAGCTGCACCAACACTGGTGCAAAGACAAATCGGTTTTAGTGAAAATAATCGGCTTAAATGCAAATCTTTTTATTTTTTTTTTACAGGTACTAAAAAAGGCTGATGGCTCAGATTATTATATTTTTAATTCCCAGGAGGCACTTTTTCTACTTTTACAGGATGGAACTAAACTCGACCCTCTAAAAGTCATGCACACGTGATGCAGCTGCAACGCCGAATAAGCGTGCATCACACTGATCTGAGATGCACAGCTGTTGACTAGTAAGCCAGCCAAAAGTGCCCCTCTAACTCTTTTCCTTGGACTTAAATCAAATCCTCAATTTGTTTATGTTATTATGTTAATAAAGGGTAGCATTTCCATATGAATATCGATATCTCAGTAGCAAGTGAGGCGTAGCTGTGAACACAGCAGTTCGCTGGCAGGGAGGACAGCGCCATAAGGATGGTTTTCCATTTGGGGTGTAATTTCACTCATCTGATTTTCTCCTTCTTGGATGATCTGAAAAGAAGGTATTTTTAGAGCCCAGGTGCTTATCCTCTTTGTGGTGCTGGAGGCTAATGTTAAATGAACACATCAATCTTCAATGTTTCAGAATGAGGAGAGAGCAGCGGCGGTCCAATAACAGAGGTGGTGGCTTTCCTGCCAGCTCGGTTTTTCTAAAGCGATCTCTGTTGCTATAGTTTGTCACAACCACAGGGCATTATTGGCTTCTCAGTGTGACACAAGCAAGCGACGGTAGTTTTAATCAAAAACTTGGATTATGAATACTTCCCTACACTGTAATGCTTTCTCTGTGGCCAGTGACAAACTGATTAAGTTTTTCTGATTTTAAGGAATTAGGAACCTCAACTAGACGTTAATCTACACCACCCGCAGGCTGGCCGGTGAATACTGGTGATCATAAATATATCATGTGAGAGCAGATAAGGAGATGACATCAGACAGTCATACATTTACTTCCATAGATAATTCAACTACTGTCTGCACGTGCACGCATAATTAAAACCTCTTTACAAAAATCCTTCCAATACCCAAGTTTTGCTAAAGATACTTACAGGTGTTTAGTTACATTTTAAATGTTTAGAGATGGACGTATAGTTGAGAAGAAAGTCGTGCACACAGTACATCTCAGGACATCCTCAGGTCTCAGGTGTAGTGTAGGAAAGGCCTTAAGGTCAGAGGTCACCAGACTTCGAACTGTCCAGCACGTCATCTGCCCGGAATGCTGTGCTTTTCCATACCACAACAATGGTCTTGTTTAGCATCCCTAGGCCTGCCATCTGGGAATCTGTCATAACAAAGCCAGCTGTTATGTGTGCCTGCGAGGCCTCCAGAAGACGAGACTCTAACTTTAATAACAATAATCTTATTTTGCCTCATACCATGAATTCCCCACTTTACAGGTTAATTACAATTACTTTCTACAATTAATGTTTTATCTAAAGTGATTTAATAATGCCTTGACTGCTTTGCAGTAATGCATGAATCAACATGACTGTTTATTCTTGAAATGCATCGTTGCAGATTTTAAATACACCAAACAAGTCTACTTGATGAATTAATGATTTATTTTACTTAGCTATCCCACATATTAATATCAGTATATTGACAAGTGAACGTTAAACCATATTTACTTCACATTTTAAGTGAAATAAGCCTTTTCTATGTTTCTGAGAAAAAGATGACGTCTGAGGACTCTTGGTAACGCCCTCTAAAATCTCTGGCGCCTGACTGGTCCAAAACTTAGTAAAAAACGGACCTTAACAAGATCTATCACAGGAACCAAAACTTCAGTTCAAGCTGTTCCAGCTTCTGCTGAATTAACCTCTCGTTGGGAGATCAAATATGATCTTTCAAAGTAATATTTTTAGCTGCAAAAACCGTCCTTTTTCAGAACGAAACAACTTTATTTGCTTAACCTGCAAAACTGCATCAAATGCAAAACAACTCCTCCAGCAGACACCCAGGGGGCATCTTATGGTAAGAATTCAGAGGAAGCTACGACTTCTGACATTCCAGAAGTCAATCCCAACCGGGAACCTGGCCCAACCGACTTTGCTGCACCATCAGATCGCCGAGAAATCCCATCACAAGGTTCCGTGGCTCCACACTGGCGTTGGGTGGTTTATTATTAATTCAATAACTAATTAAACATTCAGCCAGATAATTTTATAAAAACAGCCATCACATTCTTTTCCAAGACACTTCATTTGGTTTTTAATAACATCTAAGATCATCTTTCATCACAGTTTGATTATTGTCTCAGTCGATATTGCCTTAAATCACCATTTATGATTATTTGTCCTGCATCATCATTAGAAATATAGTTATTAATAGATCTTTATAAACTATATTCTGCTTCTGTGTCAAATTATTATAAAGTGTTGGTTCCCTGACCTACCCAAAGTACCTACTAACATTATCAATCGAATATTAAAGGTTCAATAATATTGGATGGATGGATGGATGGATGGATGGATTGAACACCTTCATGTTTTATTGACAATTTGTTAAAAGTAACCACTTATAAAACGTTACACAGGAAAACATCAGGTTTCATTAACCCTCCCACTGTCTTCATGGGTGACCCCGTGAGGAAAGTTGACCATTGAGCAGGATTGATGGTTTATCCCTTGAGGTCCATGTGGCAGGGGTGAGGTGGTGCTCACTCCTCACCCCTGCCACGTGGACCCAAGGGATAAACCATCAACCCTGCTCAATGGTCAACTTTCCTCACGGGGTCACACCCATTAGGACAGTGGGAGGGTTAAAAAACCCATCAGACTTCTGATTAAAACACCATCAGGAAAAACGCCATCAGACGCCTGAAACTCACGCTCTGCCACTGTTGCGTGTCGATGATGTATTTAGACAACAATTTAGCCGTGTCAGGACACTATAGAGCTTCTCTTTTCCACTGCTCTTAGGTGGGAACTACTCGTCCAGACTTTTGGGATATGTTGTGATAAATTAAACATTAAAAATCAAGTTAAAAGTAAAGTACTGACAACAGCGCCACCAGCAGGGCACTTCTTTCTGAGACAGTTTGGTCTGATGTTTTTATTTTCTGATTAGTCAGACATCTCATGGATTTCTGAATGAAATGAGATATTTTTTCTCTAAGGTCTGACAACCGAGCAGTTTGCTATGATGTCTGATGATGATTTTCCTGGGACCTGATGATGTTCTAGAGTGTACACGTACGAGTGTGATCTTATTTAATTTGGTAAAATCTTACATTATCTGTCAGGAGCAGGTGTTGTCAATGACCTTTTTGCGACTAAGACATGGTGACATTTGAGCTCAAAATCCAGAAATACTGAGTTATCATGAACTGGTACAGTGGTGGGCAATAACCCGAACCCTAAACTTAAATAAAAGGAACAGTTCTTTAGAGTAACTAATAAATTGAGTTGTTTTAGTAGTTGTAAGCAGTGAGATAAACTTCTAAATGCAGGATGTGATTTGAGGAATCTCAGGTGTCATCAGTGGAAATTCACATTTTACATCTGGCAGCGCCTGAGAACAGATCGATGCACCAGAGGCAGACTAGTCTGACAGTAAGGCTGTGAAATCTTGGCCTATGGCCTTGTTGTCAGCTGAGCATCAATACTGCAGAGTAATGCATCTCTGAGGCTCTCACCTCAGTCACTCTAATGTGGATCGTTGGAGCACACAACTGCCCTCATCTCAGTGGTCATTGTTTCCATCCACCGGAATCTGATTGATTAGGCAGTACGGTGAAAGTTGGGCCGGGAATTGTCACACGCTAGACGCCATCTGTGATGGCCTTTAACAGACCATCAATTGATCCATAAGTGGGGCAGCGTTTTGATTCAGTTCAACTGACTATTGATTTTGCGTTTTCCATATCTGCTCGTGTTGTTAAAGACGCTGCAGAGTGACAACTCTGCAGTGCTGCCAGCCACAAAATACGCAAAGTGTTTCCTTTAGTCGAATTTTAAAGAAATGATGAAAATTACCTCAATGAAGATAATATCATCAGAAACTCAGTGGGAAGCAAATAGGAGGGAGTGTTTAGGACTTTTCTCGGAGTTCTGTTATGGATCTTTTTTGAAGAGTTCACTGAGAAACCAATTTTTACTCATTTTTTTGTAAATGATTCATCAGCCGGAGTGTTCTACACAGGCTGGACATTAAAATAGTCTCCTACACCTATCTGCTGCATTAGCTTCTGATAGAAAATAGACGGTGATCTATGACAGATCAACATCACACTCACACTTAACATTCGTGGAGTCACCCATCTTGGCTCGCAACGGGGAAGGCTGTTGTTTGTTTGACGTCCAGGAAAACAGTAGAGAACGGCTTGACTAGTAGAAGCTAACTGTTAGCATTAGCAACCCGACCACACAGCAGAATTCCTCCGGGCTTGTGTTATAAGTGGAGATAAAACATCAGCGTCACAAGCCAAACATTAGTGGTAGAGTCACGTTGCTATTAGCCAATCAGAGGCGAGGTGTCCAAATTTCAGGGAAAAAGACTGAAGCTACTTCCTCCTCTGGCTCACGTCTACATCCTCAAACTGAAGCTCCCCCCCCCCCCCCTTAGTACAACTTACAAGCATTCATCCCTACTAAAAAACCTCTGCTAATATATTGAAGGCAGAACATGGTCACTGTTGTATTTGTGTCATCAGTTCTAGCATGATTTAATGTTAAATATGAGTCTGGATACTTTTTATGAGTACTTTAATCTTTTGTTGGAGCGAAAGGAGGGAGGTTACCTCACACCAGTAAGATAACCCTCCCAGGAACCGTTTCTTGACCTGAGCTCATCTTTTTTAAATTTTTTTTTATTCTTAAAAATCAATCAATCAATCAATCAATCAATCAATCAATCAATCAATCAATCAATCAAAAACAAAGACCTGAGCTCATCTAAAACTAAAACAAACAAACAAACAACAACAACAACAAAAAAGACCTGAGCTCTTTTAAAACAGTAATGTACAAGCTTGGTCCTCCAGGGCCACCGACCCTAACCCTAACCCTAGAATGTGCTTGGAAAACCAGTCTCACCTAAATCTTGTGTTTGGGTCACTTCCTTGCAATCAGGTGGAGGAACTAATTTACCTAACTGAAAGGCTGAACATTCAAGTGGCTCCTAAAGATTACATAAGGCAGACTGAACATAAATCATGTTCGAAAATCAATATCAGCAGCAGCAGCAGCAGCACAGAGCGTTCTGCAACATCATACCGTTCCAGTCACAAACAACAGAGGCACTGAGTGCTTCAGCTGTTGTGTAGACAAAAAAACAACACCTCTGTCAACCACCGTGGGATAAAGACGCACTCTTGGTTTTACGGCCCATGATCCCCTTGGGGCAACACTGTCAATAATGACACTAGATGATATATGTTAGCCTCCCTGGTCAATATTCCTCAGCGGTGCCACATAGCACATTCTGTAGTTTGAGTCAAAACGCAGGGCGTAATTTGTTTGTTTGGATATACACTCCTTTGTCATAAAGAGTGTCTTTTAAATCCCAATTATTCTGCTTCAGGTAGACAATCAAAACCCTCATTGAGGAAAATCTAAATTTCTAAGCAAACTAATTGAAGCTAATAGTGGCTGGAAGGGTAGGATCCTTTATTGGATTTGTGTAATTGTTTTGGTTTTCCACATGCCATGTAATTCTTGGCTTAATTCGGTCGGCGCTTCATTCATTTAGGAAGAACAGCAAAACAAAAGACGTGTGAAGGGCAGAGTGTGGGGATGTGAGCCCAACGAGTCTGCTTTAGAAGGAGATGGAAACGGTAATAGTCTGTGCTGCATTCCTGAATTACACTGATGTAAATGTAATGAAAAGATAAAAGTCTCCCCCTCCCTGCGCATCGTTGAATCACGGCTTAAAACAGGACCAGATGCCCGGTGAAATCCATGCCTGAGGTCACCTTGGAAGTATTAGGATTTAATGTGATTGACCGCACAGTCTTAGCACAGGATTAACGCGATGTCATCCGTATGTTCTGTGAAAATGAGAAAAGTTAATATTGTGCTTATAGGTATGAAAAAGAGATGGAACCTGCACTGTTTAGGGGTAAGGGGGGTGGGAGTGGAGAAGACAAGCATCTGCTTGAAAGGAGCTTTAGAGATGGTCCAGCTGTACTGAGTTAATGTTACAAAGCTGGGCAATCTGTCAAACCACAAGACGGGGATTACGGCTCACATTTGTGTCAGTAAGATGTTGAGAAAGTGAATTAATGTTTGCAAAAGATTCCAGAGTTTGAGGTTGTCCCTGAAGTCTGTCGCTATGTGACACACACCCGTGCATTTGAGACACACCCGTGCATTTGAGACACACCCATGCATGTGAGACACACCCGTGCATATGAGACACACCTGTTCATGTGAGACACACCTGTGCAAATAAGAAACATCTGTGCATGTGAGACACACCTGTTCATGTGAGACACACCTGTTCATGTGAGACACACCTGCGCATGTGAGACACACCCGTGCATGAGACACATCTGTGCATGTGAGACAACCCTGTGCACGTGAGACACACACCCGTGCATGTGTGACACACCTGTTCATGTGAGACACACCTGTGCATGAGACACATCTGTGCATGTGAGACACACCTGCGCATGTGAGACACACCCGTGCATGAGACACATCTGTGCATGTGAGACACACCTGTGCACGTAAGACACACACCCGTGCATGTGAGACACACCTGCGCATGTGAGACACACCCATGCATGTGAGACACACTGTGCACGTGAGACACACACCCGTGCATGTGTGACACACCTGTTTATGTGAGACACACCTGTGCATGAGACACATCTGTGCATGTGAGACACACCTGTGCACGTGAGACACACACCCGTGCATGTGAGACACACCTGCGCATGTGAGACACACCCATGCATGTGAGACACACCTGTGCACGTGAGACACACACCCGTGCATGTGAGACACACCCATGTATGTGAGACACATCTGTGCATTTGAGACACACCCGTGCATGAGACACATCTGTGCATGTGAGACACACCTGTGCACGTGAGACACACACCAGTGCATGTGAGACACACCCATGCATGTGAGACACACCTGTGCATATGAGACACACCCGTGCATGTGAGACACACCCATGCATATGAGACACATCTGTGCATTTGAGACACACCTGTGCATGAGACACATCTGTGCATGTGAGACACACCTGTGCATGTGAGACACACACCCGTGCATGTGAGACACACCTGTGCAAGTGCGACACCTGCGCATGTGAGACACACCCATGCATGTGAGACACACCTGTGCACGTGAGACACACACCAGTGCATGTGAGACACATCTGTGCATGTGAGACACACCCGTGCATGAGACACCTCTGTGCTTGTGAGACACACCTATGCATGTGAGACACACACCCGTGCATGTGAGACACACCCATGCATATGAGACACATCTGTGCATGTGAGACACATCCATGCATGAGACACATCTGTGTATGTGAGACACACACCCGTGCATGTGAGGCACACCCGTGCATGTGAGACACACCTGTGCATGTGAGACACACCCATGCATGTGAGACACACTTGTTCACGTGAGACACACACACCCGTGCATGTGAAACACACCCATGCACATGAGATAGATTTGTGCATGTGAGACACACCCGTGCAAGTGTGACACGCCTGTGCATGAGACACACATGTCCATGTGAGACACACCCATGCATGTTAGTCACACCTGTGCACGTGAGACACACACCTGTGCCTGTGAGACACACCCAGGCATATGAGACACACCCATGCATGTGAGACACACCTGTGCACGTGAGACACACACCCGTGCATGTGAGACACACCCGTGCATGTGTTACACACCTGTGCTTGTGACACACACCTGGGCATATGAGACACACCCTGCATGTGAGACACATCTGTGCACGTGAGACACACCCGCACATGTGAGACACACCCGTGCATGTGTGACACAGCCGTGCATGTGTTACACACCTGTGCTTCTGACACACACCTGGGCATATGAGACACACCCTGCATATGAGACACATATGTGCACGTGAGACACACCGTGCATGTGTGACACACCTGTGCATGTGAGACACACCTGTGCATGTGAGACACACCTGCCCATGTGAGACACACCCATGCACATGAGACACATTTGTGCATGTGAGACACACCCGTGCATGTGTGACACACCTGTGCATGTGAGACACACCTGTGCATGTGAGACACACCTGCCCATGTGAGACACACCCATGCATGTGAGACACACCCATGCACATGAGACACATTTGTGCATGTGAGACACACCCGTGCATGTGTGACACACCTGTGCATATGAGACACACCTATGCATGTGAGACACTTGTGCACGTGAGACACACACCTGTGCATGTGAGACACACCTGCCCATGTGAGACACACACATGCATGTGAGACACACCCATGCACATGAGACACATTTGTGCATGTGAGAAACACCCGTGCATGTGTGACACACCTGTGCATATGAGACACACCTATGCATGTGAGACACTTGTGCACGTGAGACACACACCCGTGCATGTGAAACACACCCATGCACATGAGACACATCTGTGCATGTGAGACACACCTGTGCATGTGAGACACACCTGTTCATGTGAGACACACCCATGCATGTTAGACACACCTGTGCACGTGAGACACACACCTGTGCCTGTGAGACACACCCATGCATGTGAGACACACTTGTGCACGTGAGACACACACCCGTGCATGTGAAACACACTCATGCACATGAGACACATCTGTGCATGTGAGACACACCCATGCATGTGAGACGCACCCGTGCATATGAGACACACCTGTGCATGTGAGACACACTTGTGCACGTGAGACACACACCCGTGCATGTGAAACACACCCATGCACATGAGACACATCTGTGCATGTGAGACACACCCGTGCATGTGAGACGCACCCGTGCATATGAGACACACCTGTGCATGTGAGACACACATGTCCATGTGAGACACACCCATGCATGTGAGACACACCCGTGCATGTTAGTCACACCTGTGCACGTGAGACACACACCCGTGCCTGTGAGACACACCCATGCATATGAGACACACCCGTGCCTGTGAGACACACCCATGCATATGAGACACACACCCGTGCCTGTGAGACACACCCATGCACGTGAGACACACACCCGTGCATGTGTGACACACCTGTGCATGTGTGACACACCTGTGCATGTGAGACACACCCGTGCATGTGAGACACACCCGTGCATGTGACACACACCTGGGCATATGAGACACACCCGTGCACGTGAGACACACCCAGGGGTGGACTGGTCTATCTGGCATTCTGGCACTGTCCTGGTAGGCCGCTTGGCCAAGTGGGCCACTTGCCCAGCTTGGGCTGTTCCAAACCAAGCCCCCGTCTAACATGCGGTTATAGAGACAAGTCTGTAAACAGCACACACACAACACCCCGTTCCTCCCCCCACATCTGGCGGGATAGACGAGTCACGAGCAGCATACTCCCCTGCCGAGGGCCGATGGTTAATAAAAATGCCATGGCCAAATTTTGGTCCCAGTCCACCCCTGGATACACCCGTGCATGTGTGACACCCATGCATGTGAGACACACACGTTCATGTGTAGAAAAGATTTAGCATGCTTTAAAAAAAAGAATACAAGATAGTTCTGTTTATGATTGCATTGCAGAAAACTACAAGAAGAATCCGAGGTTTAAAGTTCCAAAGTTGAGCGTGAGGGAACACCCTGTGGGAATTCCGACATTTTCATACCGCTAAGTAACTACAAGTCTGTCACTAATTTAAATCATCCAATCAGAGATCCGGGGGATTTATTGGACGTCCTTAAAAATATACTTAGCAACTTTTTCATATTTAAATCCTTTTCTTGAGCCAGTATGTGCTAAAATGACCCTTTACAGGGTTAATGAAAGGCCACCCCTATCGCCCCCTGTGGCCAGAATATCACACTTGCAACTTCACAGTTGCTGCTGAGGTACCTAACGCTGCTGTCTGGTTCCAGCACGTTTCCTGCGTGTTTTAGATCATGAATACTGCTGGTCTGTTGAATTTAGTGATGAATCAGTCCTCTAGACACTTAGGAATGCTGGGAGATGTTTCTGCTGTTAGATTTAGGTGTTAAAAACACAAACACACAGCAAGAAGATAGTTTTGCTTCTATAAATGGACACCAGGGGGTGTTAAAAGCAGACAAAACTGCTTAGTATCCCTTTAAACAGATTTTCAAAGCTAGAAATTATGATTGAATCAACCGTGATTCAGTTGGATTCAGACCTTTGAACGTTTCTTTCTATAAGAAGCAAAAGTATAACCTGATAAGCCTCCGTTTGGAGATGCAGATTAGTTCTGACTGAACAGGTGAGAAGTCAGAGTGACAAATTTCATAATATGTGATTATCTACATAGATGTCTGTGCTTACTAGTTTCTGAGTGGTGGCTGTAGCACTTCTGGAAAGAACTTTATAACAAATCTGCCTAAATAACCACGAAATGTAAACTTTATGGCAACATGAATGCTAAAACATGAATGATGAGTTAACCACTATGAAACCTTTGAAATTTTAAATGTTCTAGGACACTATGTGACCGGCCTCAGCTGTTTGACCAGAGGTAATCTCTGTTTCTCCAAACTGAAGCTAACATGTTATCCACAACAAGTATTTCTTGTTGAAGGCCTATCCAAAGAAAGTCACTTAAAAGATGTGAAATATGTTTTAGTTTCAAAGCTTAAACTCTTACAGAGTCCCATTTGCACAGATGTGATGAGCTGTGCCCCCCCCCCCCCCCCCCCCCCATCCTGAAACACAAACTAACCCCGCTCCTTTCAGCTTCTTTCCATCCTCCACACTCAGGGTCAGGCACGACTTTATAAATGTTATCTGACTGCTGAAAGATTTCCAGTGCCCAGATTTGGAGGTGAAATTAATCTCTGCTTGAAATATTGACGGTACACAAAACCTATCAGGTGAAGCAAAGCAATTAGGCAGTGAAGGAGGAGGTGTTGGGAGTTTACAAAAACATTGCAGATAAGTACAATCAATCGAACAGCAGGTGCTGTAGTGAGCTTCTGGATAACAGAGTCGAGTTGAGTTCCAGTAAAACATAAATTAGAGTGAAATGAATGTCCAAATTAAACTTTGACCTTTCATTAAGGTAACCCTGCCTATCTGCGGAGGGTTTGAGTTATCGTAAGCCATCATGATAACACACTTTCCCAATCTGTTTCCAATTCCCTTGATTGAAACGTCACTACGTTTTGAACATTCAAAAATGATGAATTTAATGAAAAAAGCCGAGGAAGTGACTAACAAGCATATTTTATTAAATAACCCACCGCCATGATGTCTGAACTAAAGACAATACACAGACTATAAGAGGCATTATAATTCTCCAGGACTGGCACTAATCCTCGACAATAGCAAGCACATTTTATATTATACATCATAGAATAGTGACCTTCTGCCTTCACCTTCTAGGGTTTAGAGGAATAATATAAAACATGCAAGCGGTAATCTTCTCAGCTATGCTTCGATTCTTGGTAAAGCCCTGGGGGAATGTCACAAAGGTACTGTGGAAACGCCTCTCTCGAGTCTGCCTCCTTCCAGCTAAGAGAAATAAAAATTTAAATAATAAAACTTTCATCTGTACAGCTGTGGTTAACAAAAACAAAAGGAAAGGAAGTGAGCATGAGGGAATTTGGTGCACGTGTGTAACGGAAGCTGACAGATACTTTTCATGTGGAAAAATGGCACTAATTCCTTCCCCTCATAGTAAGCCCTCTTGTTTGCAATATTCATGTCACCTAGAATAATGAAAGGAGGACAACCCCTGTTACCGGTGCAGCACTAAGAATAGACGGTTTCCTTTTCGCTTTAAGGGGAGAAAAATAAATTTTAAAAAGCTGCAAAGAAACTCTGCTTGCAAAATGACCCAGATAAGAGCGACAGAAAGCTGAAGTCTGGAGGGGCAAACAAAAGAGTCCACGCAAGAAAGTGGGGAGAAAGATGTAAAGATGTAGAGGAAGGAGGGAGAAAAAGAACAGAAATTGTTCTTTTGACAAAAAGTTGAGAAGAAGGAAAAAATGGGGATGAATATTTTAAGAAGCAAGCTCTCTTAAGGAGGAAAGAGAGATGAGCGAGAATAAAAACAAGCAGCTTCAGCGAAGGTTCAAACTGTCGACTTGCAAAAGGGGGGTGAGCTGCAGTGTGTGCTGAAGGCAGCCCCGCTTCACATCCCCCTCCTCTTCCTCGTGCTATGCACCATCACTTTATTGGGGTATGAATCTGAGGAGGAGAAAAAAGCCACAAACACACCAACCAGGGCCGACTTCTCAACATTTTTGTAACATTTGCAGTTGTTGCAAATCTATTTCCATAGCGCTGCTTGAATTGCGCTGAGCTAAGTGCTAGCATAAGCTATGTAGCAGCAGTTTATTCAACACAACCCTGAGAGGCTGAACAATAGAGCCTAAGACTGCGTGGTAGAGACTTATGAATGCTTCCTTCAGACGACTGAAGAGTTTCCTGACACACAAACATGCATATGGCAAATCTGCAATATTTACTGACTCTGAAATTAAATGCTGAGCCAAATAAAAAATGCTAATGCGTTCTGGAACAAGTCTTTTGTCCTTGTGCCTAGCTGGCCTGCAGCTCCACTGAGAAAGGCCCACAGTGCCCAGACTGTCAGCTCCACTCTCCTTCCTCTGCTTGCCGAGGAGGGAGAACTCTGACCCCACCATGATGACACTGCTCCAGGAGAGATTATAGACCCTGATGCTCTGCCGTGCCAGCATTATGCACATGCTGCCCTTTCACTAAGATACATAGGTTAGTTGCCAGCCTTGTCTGGCTCCATCAGATCTGCCTGCTCGCATTTATGCAAAAGAAAAGAAAAGAAAAAAAAAACAGCCCATAAACAGCATACGTGCACAAGATGCATGTCTGACTGCACTTAGAACATATATAATCATTTCTAGCTAATGCAAAGGAGACAGAAGTGCTACATTAAACCTACATAAAATCAATAAGAAGTAGCATTCAACCCAAGTGGGTTTTGAAAGCTGAAATCAATACCAGCAGCTTTAGAATGAAGTTTCCAATAATGAGAGTTTCAACTGGCATCATACGGGAGAAGGACAACATAACAAGTATCCATTACTTTACATTAAGGGATATATGAAAAAATAAAGGGTAAAAACACCAACCATGTGTAAAGTGAAAATAAATTACACCGAGAAAACTGATGACAGAGCAGTCTATTAAGGGGAGTGCGCTCCAGGCCCGGTCCAATCAGTGTTTTCACAGCAGGTCCTCTTAGGTCAAAGGCAAAACAAGCTCTGTGACATCGCTCAGCAGGACGCGGCCACTAATGCCACTTGCCTGAAAGCTCAAACCCACAAAGCCCACTGCAGCAGCATTTTGCTGCTCTGTGCCATTTGGTGATAAACTACCCCGTGAGGTGTTTTCTTCTAAAGCTACAACTAGAAGGAGCTTCCATAGTAGATGTATTTCACTCTAGAAACACACACACACACACACACACACACACACACACACACACACACACACACACACACACACACACACACACACACACACACACACACACACACACACACACACACACACACACACACACGTGCACACAGGCATTTCATACCCCTCTTTGATGTGAGCTTTCATGTACTTCGATTTAACTCATCCTCTGCAGCCTCGTTCCCAGGAGCGGTGCAGGACCAGACACCTGTTCCAAAAACCGTAATTTTCTGATGTTCGTGCCACACTGTGAAAAGTGCAGCTAGGCTGTTGTGTCCAGGTCAACTGACTCCACTCTCGTTTCAAACTCAAATTCAAATTCAAAGATACTTTATTAATCCCAGAGGGAAATCGGAGTTTCAGTACACACAATTCTGAGATCAGACATACATACATAGACACATGACAAGAATTGGTGACTGTGGTCATTCGCAACCCTGAGTCGCGCTATCTTAATAGAGATCAGAGGGTTTATATATCAAATCAAAGATACTTTATTAATGCCAGAGGGAAATTAGAGTTTCAGTACACAGGGATCCTGTTTCCCTAGAGAGAGCAGCCATGTACGGCGCTCAGTCACTGTAGCCACAGGTGGGAGGGAGATCTTGGGAGGAGCGCAGAGCACATTGACTCCTGCAGGTTGATGACCTCGCCAGGCTGAAGTCCACCAATCCGAAGGCGGTGGAGGGGGGGAGGGTTTTCACAGCATCTGTCTGCATTCCTTCGTGGGGGTTGTTGTTAGGATCTTGAAGGCTGCTATGGCGTCAGATTCGGATAACAAGACTTTGTTTGGGTCAGGCTGAGATAATTTTCTTCTCTGCCTTCAGTCTTTAAACTGACCATTCAAGTCCTCCAGTGAAGCCAATTTGGTTTTTAAACTTGTCCATACCGTCCGGTGACCCTCTCCGAGATGACATCCATTTTGCACTCTAATACCGGTATCGCAGCTAGAACATTGTCCAGCTTACGATTCACCTCGAGTAACGTCCCAGTCTGTGAGGTCTCCACACGGACGGTGCTTTCCGTGGGTGCGGGTCGCCCTCCAATCTCTCCCGTCTTCCCAAATTTCCAGAAAACCAGATATCCTCCCTCTCCAATCAGAAGAAATCCAGTGATCATCAGGCCAAACATCCACACGTCTTCGACATCCTCAATGGACAGCTGGGAGAGGTATAGGATCTTCCATATGAAGATTGAGTCAGGTGGAGGGAAAATAGGCACTTCAGAGTTAACCTCCACAGGGAGGTCAGCTTTGCTATGCAACAAACACCTCAGACAGAAATGCCACAGACTTCAGACTTTACACAACATAAGTGTCCACTAGGTGTGGAGGTAGGGTTGGGGACTCTCCTCACATCAGTGCATGCAGCCGTGATAAGCAGCGCTCATCACCTCCGTTTGGACAGGGGAGGGAGGTAGTTGGGTTTAGAAAGCACAGTGACTCCTGGAAACTATTCAACGGCCTTCACTGGTTGCAGTCCCGCCCAGGCTGGGATAGGGAGACAGAGTTGCCATCCTGAGGAATAAAGTTTTCTTGTCACACAGGTGACAAGGAGAAAGGAAGAAACTAAGACAGGAGGAACACCTAGCTACATTTGTCACCTGTAGTAAAATACATTTTTAATTATGATCAATAAGATGTGATAAGCCTTACAAATATGAAATATCAATCTGATTGATCTTTGAATGGTTCATCAGAGGATTCTCGGGTTCTTTGCTTATTCGGGACCATAAACACAATTCGTATTAATCCAGACCGAGTCAGTACATAGTTTATAAACTGAATTTAATTATTTTTCCTAAACGAATGATACATGACAAGATATGAATAATAAGATGTGGTGTGGTGAATGTGAGGTGCTGTGATGGAAGCAAACAGAATTGATGTCTGAATGCTGGTGACAAGCCTTACAGATTTACTCTCAGATGGAGCATCAAAGTGTCTGCTTTTAATGTCACGCCTGATACCTAAAACTTTATTGTTGTTGTTTTTGAATGCTTTTTAATTCCGACCAGACACGGAGACAGAGGAGAAAGAGAAAGGAAGAGACAAAAGGTGGTGGTGGTGGTTGTGGTGGTGGTGGTGGTGGTGGGGGTCCACAAAAATAAACAATAATGAACAAGAGTCTGCTTCTAGACCTGCAGAAAGAGAGAAGAAAAACAAAACAAAACAAAAAACAAAAAACAAAAAAAGGGACACAACAACAATACAACAAGATCCAGTTATCACTGCGTCAACTTGATGAAGAAATATATAATCAACATTGTTTAGCTGAACAATCACACGGTAATAAATCACAGTGCATTAAGTGCCCACCATAGTCTTAAGACATGTGTTGAACGTGCCCAAGTCCATACTTATGAGAGCACCGTGTAAGCACCTGTGTGTGTACACACGTTTGTATATGTAAGGTTTCTCTATAGGAGCATCCAATAGAGAGTGAGAGGGGCCACAGATCTGCCCCCTAAAGATGTGCAGGAGATGGAGGGAGCTCCAAGTCCCAGAGATCCAGGAGCTGCCCCAGAGCACAGGAACTCCAGGGAGACTGCGACCAGAAAAGCCCCTGCCCCCCTCGAGAGGCGCAGAGGATCGCCCAGGGGGGCCACAACCAGCAGCTGGAAGAGTCGCGGGAGATATCGGCGGCAAGCCCACAGGCCCGCCCGCAGCCTCCCATCCCCTAGCCGGCCGAGCCCGGGACTCAGTGACCCGGCCGGGACCCAGGAGCGACCAGCCCCGCCGGGGACCCAGCAAAGCCCAGGGACCCAGAGCCCAGGGACCCAGACCCCACCAGGCAGCCACCAGGATTGGTCAGGCAGATGCCAAAAATCTTAAACTCCCTGACCCGGGAGCCACGACCCAGGCAGACCAAGGCACCACACTCCACACCAGGTGTGGCAGGGAGAGGGGAGATGGAGATCTATATCATCTAAAGAAGTCCCAGGAGAAGGGAGGAGTCAAAGGCCCCACCTGACATATACAGTCATACAAAAACACAGTCACACACTCCCTCCCTCATGCTCACACATACACATACAACCCAAGACTTACAAAAATGCACGCCGGACACCCACTCATGCTCCCCATGCACATCCTATTCACTCTGGTCCCGGTACTGCTGCACATGGGGTACAACCATCACCGGTTCCCAGAGTTCGACCCTTTGCATTTTTTTACTGGTAGGGCGTCAGAATGATCCCCCACATCGTGAGAACAAACATCGCAGCTCTAAAGCTATCTTCATCCACGTTGGTCATGTCATCAGGAAGCAGAAAATCAATGAATTAGATCATTTTGGGCTGCTGCTGTGAAAAAAGTGAGGAGCACACCGGTAAAGCTTCTGCCGCTCACAATCTGACAATGGGTTATGAAAAAACAGATAACACTAGAAACATGCAGATTCTTCCTGATGCAAGAAGTAGTTTTTGGTAGTTGTGGCATTGACATCTTTATAGAGCACAATGTTCTGTGACTCTTGAAAAAATAGCAAAAACACTCAAAAACCGCTGGAAGCTAGGCTTTTCTGATGAGGAAACGGCTGGCAGTTAATGGGTTAATTAAAAAAGATGGCTTGGGGCAAATTGTCTTGAAGTTTAAATGTGATTAATCATGATTAATCACAAAGTCCCTGATTAATTAGATAATTTATTTTAATCACGATAAATACTCATTTGTTATCTGAACCACTTAGTTTACATTTTACTGTAAATATTTGATTACCCATGAATTACTAACCACTTTTCATTTGTCTTGCTTTACAATCAGCACCCAATATTTAAACCGACATGTAGTAACATATAAAAGACTTACTAAGTAAGGAATGTAAATATGGTTAAATAACTGTGGACAGATACCAGTCTCTAATGACAGAGTATCCTCTTACATCATGGTAAATGTTGCTGATGCTCCTCCAGCATGCTCACATTTTAAACTTTCAGGCCTGAATGTCCCTGTTTGGTGTCAGGGCTGAATCGGAACAGATCTGTCAAACTACATCTGATTCTGCTCACGTCGCCTTTTAATTGCCAAAATAAAACTACTTTAATTGAATTCCTCACTTAAACTTTTGAAACGTTCTAATGTCACCGAATTGAGAACTAAATGTCCCTAGGCCGGCGTTGGTATAATGAGACTCATGATGCGAACGCCTGCTTGTCTTCCTCTCACCCTCCTGACCTTTTAAAATGCTGCTACACTCTTTTTACATCTCGTCATGTTTAAATGGAAATTATGAGATAATTACAGATCCCGAACCCCCCGTGGTTCCAAAACAAATTAGCTACTGCACAGAATTAGTTTAATAAATCTAACATGATTATGGGGTTATTGTGACTTTTGAAGAAGTTCAGTCATTTTTCCTGAACTAGTGAATCTCTTGTGCACTGGATCACAACTCTGCTCTGCAGAGAGTAAAAAAAGTGACTGAAGCAGATGATCATGAGATAAATGAAACAATTGCATTTTACACATAAAAAGTTTTCAATTAAGCGTTAAATGAAGAGATAATGTGATTTTTCACAAGAACCATCTGAAGCTTGTTCTTTTGTTTATGGTTATTTCTACAAATTGTGACATGAAAGGTCACTTAGAACTCTGCGAATCAGAGAAATATTAAACTTTATTTGAAGTCTAAAATTAATCTTTACTGTAGCCTTTAAGATTACGGCTCAAAATTAATATTTTTCTTTTGATGACTTTACAGAGAGCAAAAGGAGTGTTTTATGATCCATCCGCTGCACAGATTGGTGCAGGCGTTTCACAAAGACCTGCACATTTAGCTTTAAAGCTGTCTGATATTCTAACTATTTCCATTTGATTTCATGTCTTTCGTTTGGTACAATGCTTTGCTGATACCATTCTAGTTGGAAGGGTTTTGGTTTTGCATATCCAACCACCACTTGTGTCTCCATATAATCAGCAGGCTATTATGCATGAACTTTTAAGAGTGCCACTCATACGAAAATGTGAACTGATTTTCAATTAACTGGTTGGATCGAACAAGCTGGGCCTGCAAATTGTCTTCAAAGAGCAGGAATATAGGCAATAACAGACGAAGACATAAAGATCACTAACTAGAAACAAAACCTGGGATTACAACAAGAGGGAAAACCAATTTATCCTGGCTGTAAATGGGGAAAACACAGAGATCCTCAAAATTGTCACCCAGTACAAACCAGAAGGAAACATCTGATTGCTCCCAGCATGCAAGATTAAATTGCTCCTACCATTAATCATATTTATGGCAAAGTTTGTGTGTGTGTATGTGTGTGTGTGTGTGTGTGTGTGTGTGTGTGTGTGTGTGTGTGTGTGTGTGTGTGTGTGTGTGTGTGTGTGAGTGAGTGCAAGCATGACAATTGCAAACTCCATAAAACATTTATTTTATTAAACTGAATAAAGAGACTTATTTTGTGTTTTGTGCAGAATTGGGGTTGCTTTGGCATAAATGTCTTCTCCCGACACATTCTCACACCCGAAGCAGCTAAAACTGACGCGGGGTGACCAATCATTTGTTGTGCCAGAGGGTGCCAGAGTGTCGTTTTCCGACGGCCGTGGTAAAACAGAGATTTAACCGAATTGCGACCTTCACCTCCTTTAATTTAACCTTCCCCTGACCCCCACCCTAACCTTAACCCACCTGCGAATACAAAACTTAGCTTCTTTTTGTATCGTCCCTTTTAAACACGGTTAACGAGAAGTTTATAAAAACAAACTGAGTTAAGGTTAGGATGGGGGTGACGGGAAGGTTAAGTAGCAAGAGGTTAGAGGTTCCCACAGGCTTGGGAAACCAACGCTCTGGCACAGCGCCTCTCAACGCGTTGGAAAAAAATGCTCGGTCGCCCTTCGCCAGTTTCAGCCGCTTCGGGTGTGAGAATGTGTTGCAACTTCTCCAGGTAGGGGACGAGGTCCTGCCTCAAGTGAAGGAGTTAAAACATCTCAGGGTCTTGTTCACAAGTGAGGGAAAGATGGAACGCGAGATCGACAGGTGGACTGGTGCTGCGTCTGCAGTGATGCGGGCGTTGTACCGGTCTGTCGTGGTGACGAGAGAGCTGAGCTGGAAGGCTACCCTCATCTGTGATCATGAGCTTTGGGTGTCTGAGCTCTCCCTTAGAGATAGGGTGAGATGCTTCGTCATCGAGGAGAGGCTCTGAGTAGACCCGCTGCTCCTCCATGTCGAGAAGAGCTAGTTGAGGTGGCTTGGGCATCTTGTTTGGCAGGGTACGAATTACACAGAGGCTTCCACGGGAGCCCAGCCCTCTCCTTCGTCTTCGCTCAAAAGAATCCCGGGTATGCTGAGAATCCATATAAATAGTGTAATATAGGTAGAAACAAGGTCTTTTTCAGGCTCCCTCTGGGTGTGTAAGTTGATGGCTTTCAGGGGAGCTCGTCACCCTTTCAGGTGGCCTGGGCTCTGTGGTTAGGATGCCCCTGGATGCCTCCCTGGTGAGGTTGACCAAGCATGTCCAACTGGGAGGTGATTTCACAAGACACGCTGGATGGACTTTGTCTCTCAGCTGGCAAGAGAACCTTGGGATTCCCCGGGAGGAGCTGGCTCAAGTGGCTTGAGAGGGAAATCTGGGCCTCTCTTTTTGGACTACTGCCCCCACAACCCAAAGCAGGATAAGTGCACAAAAATGGATAGATGAATGGTGTCATGATTTGTGCCCCTTTAGTTTTTGTTGTTTTATTTTTCCAACAGCTCCACTGTTGACAATGCACACCTGCCTTCAATCAGTATTTAGTTTCTTATTCAATTATTTCTGAGGATACATGCCTGCCTCCTGTGGATCTGTCACCTGCTCTTGGGTGTAACACCATCTTATATTGGTGACAAGAGATCTCAAACAACTGGACACTCTAAAACTCTTGGAAAGCCTTTGTTAAATAGACATCTTCAACTTTTTCATTTTTGGAGTAAATTCAAGAAATGCCACCAATTAACATTAGTTAAAGCAAAAATGGTGATAAATTAGTGAGTTTTACCAATATTGGACTAAAATCTGCTGTTGTGAGAGTCGATGCAAATCGCATGTGATATCCTTGTTCAAAGAGGGTCCCCACCCCTAGGCCTTTAGTTCACCTACGTTTGTGATTATGTTTTATTTACTCTAAATGAACTTAGCCTTTATTTGTTCAGAGTAAGAGAAAGTGGTTTAGATGCAACACACTCTGAAGCTTGAACAAGGAAAGGCCGACTGGCTAATAAAAACATACTTATCCTGCTTTACAAACTTTCTGTCTTCTCTTTGGTCCTCATGTCCCCGATTTTCAGATATAAAAGGTTCAATTATCATAAACTGAGGTGTGACTTATTTATGAGGAGCTATTTGAATTAGCTGGAGATAAATACACTAAACATTTTGCATTGCATTGGTATACCTTTCACTAAATTTGCTGAGATCATTGCTTTGTGTGACCCAGTTCCTAATTTCAGTAACACCCACAGAAAAACTAAGCTAGCTAACTAACAGGAAACATGTTTTTGCACAACTGAGCTCATTAATCCTGGGGGGACTAGAGAAGAGTATAAATGAAATGTTCTATTCTTGGTGCTCGGCTCTGTGCGTCACCGAACAAGCAAAGGAGCTAAGAGGGAGCTTGTGTGTATTGGTTGTGTATCTTTTTAATCCAAAGAAACTCCACCCTGAAGGCAACAGCCCAACCTGAGGCTGTCGCAGCTAAACAATAAGTCTTGATTTGATGAAGTGACAATGGAACAGGGTTTGTGGAGTTGTATACAAAATTACAGCGCCATTTTTTATTAGCTGTTTAGAACTGAGGGACAAAACAGATTGTGACACATACAAGCACTGAAATGAAGATGATGCTCACATAATGAAACAGAACTGAAAGCTTGAGCCTGGTATGATTCATAATTATATAACTAACTAAATCCCTGCATTGGGTGCATTCATTTGTGCATGCTAGAAACTCATGCTTGCTACTTTGTGTTGTGTTGCCAGTGTCTTTGGACCTTCCTGAAGACAGAATCTCATCAAATGGCAATGTTCAGAAATAAAACCATCCCAAAATGGTCCCACCATCTAGGCAGGATGCTGATTACAGGAGAATAGGGACTTTTGGCTTGCTTTTAGCACCCCCTAGTGCAGGGGTGGGGCTAGGCCCGGCTACTTGGGCTCAAGCCCCGAATGTTTTATGAAAAGCCCCGGATCTCAAACGTGGAAGTAACATGCAGTACCAAAGTCCAACAGAGAGGGAGCAGCTGGCAGTACTTTGTATACAGCCTGCCTGAGCCTCCACCACTGAAGAAGAAGCCCTTCAGCAGCCGGCTTCTTGCAGTCTCTGCCTGAAACGCATGTGTGGAGATGGACATAAGGACGTTTTTTTTAGACAAAAAGTACAGCAACAGAACCCCGGCTTTGATGAGACTGGTGTTGACTCAGGTTTGTGAGTCTTATTTGAAAATATATGTTGTGCTGCTGGTTTGCCTAAAGTTAGCTTACTATCAGGTAAAGTTGTTGGAGAAAAAAGGAGAATATTTACTATCATCTCAGACTAAACACTAACAGGAACAATACTCTGCCCTGAATATGCTTAATATGTAGCTTCAGATTAAAAATTATGTGGTACAAGACAAATATAATGTTGACTAGTGCATTTCACCTGTGTGTGTGTGTGTGTGCGCGCGCACGCGTGCATGCATGCATGTGTGTGTTAAGCCCCAGATCTTCTTCAGTCCTAAATCCGCCCCTGCCCTAGTGTTTTTTGTAGAACCAAAAGCAAAACCTATCTCCGTGCTGTGCGTTTGTCTTTTTGTCTCCCGAGCCTTCATTAGTGTCTACAGGAGTGAATTATCACCAAAAAATGAATACAATAAAATAAAACAACACATCAGCTGTGTTCATGATCTAAAACATGCAGGGAATGTGCTGGAACCAGACTGCAGCACCAGGTATGTCAGCTCAATTTTTCTAAGTCTCAGCAGAGTGGCCCACCAGGCTGAAGTTGCAAGTGGAATATTCTGGCCACAGGGGGCGATAGGGGCTGGGTCTTTCATTAACCCTGGAAAGGGTCTTTTTAGCGCATACTGGCTCAAGAAAATCATTGATAAACGTGAAAAAGTTACTAAGTAAACACCTTTAAACATCAGGGGCCTCATTTATCAAGCTTGCTTACGCACTAAACGGGGTCGGAAAACTGCGTAAGCAACTTTCCCCTCTAACTTTGGGATGTATGAAAGAAAACTTAGCGGAAAGATGTGCGCAACTTTAAGTTGACTAAGGACCTTGCTTACGCACATTTTGGACATAGAGAGCACCTGCAGTGATGCTGCTGAGAAGGATAGAATTATGAAATCCAGCAGCATTATCACTTGTACTGCTTCGTACACACAGAACAAGCCGTGTGCGCGCGCGCGCGCGCACACACACACACACACACACACACACACACACACACACACACACACACACACACACACACACACACACGCACACACACACAAACACACACACACACACACACCCTGAAGCGCAGAATATGGAATGCTGAATATCAGCAGGGGGACAGATTGAGACGGAATGTCATGCGTCTGACAGTGTGAGCGTCCTGTCACTGTGACCTGATTGATGACATGCCCTGGTTACTTGGCCAAGCGAGTTCTCTGTTTGGCTAACTGGCTAGCGCACGCAACTCTCACCCTGGAGTCCGGGGATCGAATCCTGATCAGACCATTTGTTTTATATCTGCCACAGATCTCTCTGAAGAACTCAGCAGGATTTTCTCTTATTTGTTTTGCAAAAGCGCTTTCTTTCATTTCTCCACCTCACCCACAAGTACCTCAACTTCTGCTTGTGAAATAGCGCTTCCTTGATCTGCCTTGATCTGCGGTCGGGATCGAAATGCTGCAACAAGCCGCCTTATGTATATGCAAGAGATCCACAAGGCACTTTGCATTGACTATTTAAGTGGGCGTGGTGAGGGCGGGATGTGACTAATGCAGCTGAGAACCTTTCTCGTTAGTCTCTGATTTCTGAAGCGGAGATTGCGTGCAGCTGTGCGTACTCCATGTTTGATAAATCCCAAACCTACTTGGCATAAGTACATTATTTTTTTGCTGAGCTTAAGTACGGTTTTAGTACGGATTCTACGCAATGTTTGATAAATGACACCCCAGCTCTTGGTACTCACACATGTAAATGTAACTGACACTGATCATTAGAGATGGTCCTGCCTGGTTCTGTTTTTGGTGAAAATTCCCAAGTATAAAATTAACCCCCCACCCCCTTTTTTATTTATTTATTTATTTTTTGGAGAAGAAGAAGATCCAAATGGTACTGGTTCCACATTGAGGCTCTTTGGTTATGTGAACAATGCTACTGTTTAGCCCAGACAGTGTAGAAAAAGAGAAGATGGAGCAATAATTTAAGTATCTACTGCCCCCTATCGCCAGGGAAAATACGCACCGTCACTTTAAAGTACAATAAATATTTAATGGTATTATAGAAATTTGCAATCAAGCATGTTTAGAATTTGGCAAGTTTTAAACTATATAACATCAAAGCTCTTCCTCTTTAACAGGATTAGTACATTATTTAAAGAGTCATTGAATCAATGCCCTCCAGCGGAGAATCTAAGTA
Source organism: Nothobranchius furzeri (assembly GCF_043380555.1). Taxonomy (NCBI): domain Eukaryota; kingdom Metazoa; phylum Chordata; class Actinopteri; order Cyprinodontiformes; family Nothobranchiidae; genus Nothobranchius; species Nothobranchius furzeri. The sequence goes on along the minus strand of NC_091741.1, from coordinate 44,977,552 downwards.
CTGCAAGTTTAAAGTGCTTACGGTATTTTTCTTTATTAATAATTATTTTCTAATTGTTATTTTATTAGACAATAAAATGTAACAATACACATTTAATTAATTAAATTATTAAATTAAATTATTATAATAAAATAATTGTTGTTTCAGTTAAATTCATTGTATGCTTTAATTATATATAGAGACAATAAAGCTTTATCAAGTAGTTAGCCTGCTGGTAAATTAATTTAAAGTTTCAAAAACTACAGTTCTGAAACATTTCAGGTGACTTTTGTAACATTTTAAGGTCAGAATTTATTGTGATTCCTAGTTTGCATGCATTAAATGAGAAACTTTGTCATGGCTGGTGTAAGCAGAAAGGCAGTTGTGTAAAACAGCCAAAAATACTAGAATCATAAGGACTTTATACTCTTTTAAAGATTATATCAAATATTTTTCTTAGTGCTAAAAGCACAGGTGGTTACAGAGTCCTCTCCAGGTGTTCTGGAGAGCAGATCCAGCTGGGGAATCTTCATATGATTCTATTTTTTTCTGGACACTGCATGTGAGTCATTGTTAAGTTGATGAAAGCAAAGATATTTTACAGTCAGATTTTAAAATCATTTTATGCCTATGCATGTCCAAATGAAAAAAATAAAGCCTTTGACACAGCTGGCTCCCAATTTCAATGGTTGCATTCATACCTACTAAATCTCTCTGGACCAGTAAGCAGCCATTCTAACTGTGGCTGTGCATAAACACCAGCTGGCATTTTAGCCAATTTGTACTGTGATTGGAGCTGAGGAGCCTCCTGTCACTGGCAAGGAGGGATTTATCAATCACAGCGGTCCTGGCTGCAGCTTTTGCCCACTTTTGACTCCGCTGCCTCTCGAAAAATGCAGGCGGATGTAATGAAGAAAACAGGGCAGTGAATGGAGGTGTGAGGGAATATCTGACTGAGTTAAAGCTGCAGGAAAGGAGTTATTGCAGAAGAAGGAATTGTGTTGGGAGAAGGAATAAAAGAGCAGAAAGAGAAACATCATTAAAATAATATAATCAATTTGAGATGGGTGATGTAAACATGCATTCACGATGAAACTCCAGATGTAAAACACCACATCAGCTAATGATGAGCTCCACTGCATGTCAAACCGGTATAGCTAAGAGCCAATTAATTACCGGCAAATGTGTCTGTCTGCTTCACCACATACATATGCAAGCTTATTAATTCAGAGGTAAGTTTCACACGTGTGGAGCAGAAACCATGCAGGACTGATCTGCAAAAAGCCGTGCACAGGCAGAAAAACACGCTAACGATGCATTGTCTGGCTTAGATGTTTAATTTGGGAAACATCTAACTGCACATAAAGATAAAAGCATCACTGTCTTTTCCATAAGATCTCCTTCATACAACCTCCTCTGCTTCAACCTGCTACATAACCTGTAGCCTAAGAACAGCTCCAGTGAAGGCATTTGAAAAGAAGATAACAAGTTTGGATCACAGAAAGCTGCTTCTGCATTCAGCTAATCGAATGCCTCCTCAGATACATCTGTTCAGAAGACAAAAGGGAAATTGTTCAGACACAGTAATGATTGGTTGCTAATGACTAATCAAACAAAGCATGCAGCTACTAGTAAGCACTGTGCTAATGAAGTCTCTTGGAAGTGATCGATTCAGAACTCTGTCTGTTGAATCCGATAGATTTATGCCAGGAGAATCTTTGAGTGACAAAACAATGACATCAGAATCTCCACCTTTTCTGGTTCATGCAGACAAATGGATTGAAATGCCCTTTCAGACGTGCCCAGCCAGAGGTACCCTGCATAACGTCACAAACCACATTATTTAATGAATCAGTTGGCTTTCTCTGGATTTCGGTCTCTGTTGCTCGCTGTATCCTTTCCAACAAATGTTGACATTTCACTCAAAGAATATTGATTGAAGTGGGAAGTGCAGCACTTATAAACGATGACTGAGTGTGAGGAAGGGTGTAAAGCGGTCCCGCGTTGCCACCTGTGGATCCTTTTAACGCATCAATTCTTCAAAAAAACGTCACTGTGTAAAATGTACAGCAATAGATGAGTTTAATGGACAAATCCTTCAATGGCTGACTATGGCATGCTTTCCAGGGAATTCTGCTGCTAATACAACTTGCTGGTGGTGGTCAGAGGGACGGATGGCACAAAATGGCAGCTGTGACTACATAGTTGTTTAGCATCATCAGCAGCGAGTGAATGTGTGCGTGAATGAATAATGGAAAGCACTTTGGGTGCCTTGAAAAGCGCTACCCAAATCTAATTCATCATTAATATTATTGTTTGAAAATATAAAAATAGAGTGCAATATGAAAAAGGCCTCCAAGGTACTTTGTGACTTCCTGACTGAAACTTTAACCGTTTTCCAAACCAAAACAATATTTCATGGCCAGTAGTTTTAGTGAAGTCTGAGAGTTTTCTCTGAAAAGCAAAAGCCTGACTGTTCTCAGCAGCTCCTCTCCGATGCCCGACTTTCTTTCACTTGGCTGAGTGGAAAGATCCCAGCAATCGTACGGGCTTGCAGCTCAATTGACTCCAGATCGGTGAATATGTATACGAGCAAGTCCTGAATAATGTATTGGAGTAGGATACATTCAGCAGTGGTGGAGCATCCACTGTTTCACACACGCACACACACAAAAACACACACACGCACACACAAACACACACACACACACACACACACACACACACACACAAACACACACACACTGAAGTGATGTTTGATATGGATCTAAAAGCGCTGCGGTGTAAAAGAAAAAACTGGGAATTTTTCTGTCACCTGACATGCTAGGATGCTCACATTAATATTAAAGACCTTGAAGAGAAGCACATCACTCGCCAAAGTTCACTCAGGTTTTAGTTATTTGGGTCAACATTCTGTAAACTCGTGTGTAATCTGGTACAACTGGAGTATTTGTTGTGAATCTTAGTTAAACTGACTGAATTACAGCCATTTATATTCTAATGATTAATCTGCGTTTCATTTCAATCAAATCTATCATTCATTTGCTAACAGTGTTAGCTTAAACACCCAAACCAAGGCAAGGCAGCTCCATTTGTGTAGCAGCACATTTCAGTCTCAGAGGCAATTCAACGTGCGTTCCATTAGCCAGAACAGCACAAATAAAATACACAAATAAATGTAGACCAAATTAAACACACAATTTAAACTCAGATTTAAGAATGAGGTAAAAGCAAAGTTAAAGGGTGAGTTGTTACAGTGTAGAAGGTGCAGCATTACAAACAATCATTCCAAGGCTGATGAACAGTGTTAGGAGTACCGGCGTTTAAGTATGACGGTAACCAAGTAATCTAATTAATTACTTTTCCGACTGTTGCAACACCATACTGGGCACGTAAAGGGGTGCATTTCTACAATGTGCATAAAGCGGTGTCAGGCTTTCTGACAGCCACACCAGGGATGTGTTGCTCGCGACAGCTCTTAGAGCTGATCAGAGCTGGCTGTACCCGCACCCCCATCCTCTCCTATCCATACAAAAACGAACACGCAGCACCGAACACGTTAGGGTGCTTGCAGATCGGAGGTTAAGTGTGTGCACAGCCCAGCATGCTGCTGCTCCCCAAAAAGGAAGCATTTTTTGTACAATTGTTCTCCTTTTTTCTTTTGGACTACGTACTGTTTCAAACAAAATCGTTGCAATTTGATGCATCTTCCAGATGTCGCTGCAGGCTAATCTGCAGGTCTGGCAGAACAACCCAAATGAAAAAGCTCATTCACAATTTTACCTTTAAATCCCCACATATCAACATATCCAATCGGTGCCGCGTTCTAAAGAGGCTCGCATTCCTTTAAAGGTCAAGTGTTTGTGTGTTGCATGGTATAAAAGCTGTTTTAGGATTTTTGTAGCGCTCACAAAGTTGTGTTTTAACAAGATTTAACAAAGGGTTACATTTTTTCTCTAAGCTGCAATTCCTTGAATGCCTTATCAAAGTAATTGACTCAGAACATTCATCAGCTCACTGTAAAGGCACCAGAGAAGGCTTTAGGAAAAAGTCTTGTACACGATTAATATCAGTGGGATTTATGCGTACAAATGACTATCACCAAAGGCACCCATCACATACAACCCTGACCAAATGCTTCCTGCTAACCCAACACATTCTCACACCCTAAGCGTCGGAAACAAACACTTGGTCAGCCACGTCAGACCCCAGACGCCAAAAGTGCCCTTTTTCGTTACTTATGTGCGAAAAGGGGGTTTTCTCCTTTTGTAACTGCAGATCCCAATGCAGCGTTACACTGACGTGATTAGATATCCGCTGATGCAGCACCGAACCAGCTCGTTTAACCGCACCTAAACCTTAACGTTTCACTATTTATAACCGTCCCCTCACCCTCATCCTAACCTTAACCCTCTTGCTACCTAAAACGTTGCTCTCACGGTGATCAAGCGTCTGTTTCCCATGCATTCTGACTCTGACAGTCAGAGTCTGACTGTCAATTTTCGTATTTGCCGCCCAAGGGGAACTTTAGAACATACCATCTGGCGAGGGGGAGGTTACACATACCCTCTACTTTTAACCTCCACCTTGGTAGTTGAAACCTCCCCCTCGCGTTGGCTCAGTCCAAACTAGACCAATGACGAGGCGCCTCCCGCCGTTCACTTCATAGAGCCGGCTCTTAGAGCGACCGACACATCACTAATGTGTTCAGTAGCAAGATGGTTAAGGTTAGGATGTGGTGAGGGGAAGGTTAAATAAGAGGATAAGGTTAGGGTGAGGTACAATGAGCTTGTTTGGTGCCCTGGCTGCGGACATCCCATCGCGTCAGTGTAACGCTGCATTGAGATCTGCAGTCAAATAAGGGAAAAACCCCTTTTCGCACATAAGTAACGAAAAAGGGCTCTTTTGGCGTCAGGGGTCTGACGTGGAGGGTGGCTGACCAAGCGTTTGTTTTTGACGCGCTGCGAGTGAGAATGTGTTGGCTAACCACGGCAAAGCTGATGAATGTTTTCCACCTAACCTGAGAGTGATTTTGATCTTGTGGCTGATCTGTGGCCTGTTCAGCATGTAAATGTTGTTTTTACTGCTCTGATTCCCTTCTGACACGGCATTGATCTGTCTGCCACAGCTTCTGCATGCACAATAAAACCGTGGAGCAGTTTGAATTAAAAGGTATTATTTTCATGCTCCACTGATAAAAAAACTCTATTACTTTTAAAACAACGACTAAAAGGAAGAGAAAAAAATCTGAAGTTCAGTGTCAGTCCTTTTTGATTAAACAAACAGAGAGCAGGCGAGAGTGTCGACAAAGAGAGATCATTGGGAAATATGCAAATATAGATATGAATACAGATCAGGCTTCTGCTCTGTGGGGGATGAATACATTTACCTCTCATCTACATGCTGATGAACAACAATAGGAGATTTTTTACTGGGGTTGGCAATGTAGAGTATATAAAACACTTTCATAAAGCTTTCACGGCCAGCTGTCTGAAACCAAAACAAGCCTAACAGAAAAATCAGGGAAGGGATGGAAACAGATTTCTGTTTGGTGTGTTCTAGTTTAAAAGCTCATATTTCCATATCATTTACAACGACTTGCACCGTTTCCTGAGCATGTGCTCGTAGTTGGAGCGTAGCAATATTTCCAACTTAATTCAAACTCTCTATCGGGTGTGAAGGCTTGTATATAGAATTATGGCAGCAGGTAACTTTAATCTCTTCAATGCAAGAAAACAAAAGCTGCTAGAGTAAACATGGGCTTATATGGGGAGCAATATTATTCTCATGGGAATATAAACCAGTTCAAGGTGTGGTACACTCTTTTAATCAATGCATTTGCAGTGGTCTCTATTGACCCTTTGCACTGACGTCACCTAATCACCTGGGTCCACCATGGTGGACGGCAAAAGCATGTAAACAGTGAGCGACACGATTACTAAACAAAGGGAAAAGTAGAGCCTGAAATAGTTTTTGCGATCAAACAAAAACAAAACTCCTCCAGCATTCCTTCAACTAGATCATGCCCAGTTAAGTTATCAGAAGAAGTAGCGCATCTAGCGGGGCTCATAGAGAACGGTATGTTAACTAGCTTACCAACGTTAGCTTACGTTCTCTCTGCAGCTGTTCACCGATGTAAACATGTTGCTGACTTTGCCTAAATTCACCCCTCTGGATTTATAACATTAAGTTATAAACAGCATTTCACTTTACACCAAAGCTGTTTTTTAAAAAGTCCAGATCTCTACCAGCTTCTGTTGCTGGTGGTGTTACCGGGTTCAGCTGCTGCTCTCACACCGGAATGAGAAGATCTCTGAACGCCGACGCTCATATAAATAAATAACGTAATTTTAACACAAGTAATCATACATCGGAGCTTTAATATTGTTAATAATTGTCTCGCGTTACACTACAGTGGACGGAGCGCAGTCTCCGTGGTGAAATACCGATCCATCAGGATTATCAGTAACTAGTATAAACACATCACATTTATCCCTGTCCCTGTCTTCCTCGTGAAATAAATGAACGTTAATCTTACCCGGTAAAAACACGTTCGCTGCAAATCTGAGGCCTGCTAGTCCACTTGATTGATCGCTGCAGTTCATCTCCGTCCTCAGTCTCCATCAAAGTTATTCAAAAAAACAAAACAAGTTGAGTTTACATCCTTGTCTGTTAGTGCAGCCGACCACGCAGCAAGCTAAAACCATTTTACTGTCACATCAACTAAATAAAAGCGATAAAAGGCTACAAACTGGCTTGTTTTGACTAGCTTCACTGGAGTTTCTACGGGTGTAAACGGTCTTTTTGCCGCCCGTCATGGCGAAGGGGGCGGTCACATGAGTGGCGTGATGTCACGTGCAAAGGGTCAATAGGAATGAAGATGGATGAGTGAATGTTTGGTGACAGTGTGACGTAGATCTGTCAGGCTTTTTGAGCCACCGTCTATCAGAAGCTAATGCAGGAGATTGGTGTAGGAGACTATTTTCATGTCCAGCCTGCATGAAAAACACAGTAACTGGTTATTATCAGAAAAAAAATATTAAAAAATGTTTATTTCAGAGTTCCATACCTTTAATGCCTATACGTTTAATTTTAAATGTTTTTGTTTTGTTTCATTGTAGGCCTTTGTTCCCATTTTCCCACGTAGCTGTGGTCAAAGCATGGCACAATATTCCCCAGGCTTCCTTCAAGCATCAACAGAGCCTTCATGGGAATTAGTTGGAGGTTTATAGTCATAAAGTGGAGCAAGTGCTCCCCCAGCTCCCGTGGCATAAACCTACTATATCTTTTTAATGAGACTCTCAGTGCTGCAGGCCTCCAGGCAGGTGGCTGCAGGGGACTGAGTTTTCCAGAGACCGTCTTGACATATGCACAGTGATGGCCTTGGAAGGTGCACTGACATGAGCTACTTGCAATTAGGAGAGGACATCAGGAGAAACCCGAGACATTCCCTCACATTGGCAACGATTCAGTAAAAAAGGTATGAGTGCATGTAACACTTAATTTATTCAAGCTGCAGTGATTTCATGCAAGATGCAGTAAATATTTAATCAACACGTGTCAGAATGATGTGTATAAAGACACATATACACTTGTAGGTGGTCCTATTTTTACCTGTGCTAATGTCATAGCTATAAATAACTCAGGGGGATGTTTTGTAGAAGTGTTTAGCTTAGCCATCGCCTCGAGTCTAACCCAAATCTGTCAGGTTTGTGTCAAATCTGCGTTCCTCATCACATGGAGGTCTAACCTTTGGGGACTTGGTTCATTTATAAATGAAGGAATTCTGAGAATATCAATTATTTACAACATTTCACATGGCGTTAGGCTGGTGAGACAGTCTTGGTGAATGAGAGGCTGTTAAAGTTTTAACAGAAGGATTAACATGTTCTCTTAACTTACAAATGAAAAGTTTAGTCACTGCTCAGTTGATTGAATCACATCAGTGCTCTGAATTTACCCTGCTGAGCTTCGCTAAATACTAACTTTTCCACCACTAGGCTGTAAGTCACACACAATAATCACATTTAAGTCTATCTGGTCAGAAGTTTACACTCATCATAGGTGTGGATGTTATTTGAATTTATTTTAGATATTCTTTCTTTTACACAGGTTAACATCCATCCATGTTATAACCTAAAAGTTTAAATAAGCTGTGCCGAAAGCTCTAAATCAGCTGTTTCTCAGAAGTGATCTGCAGACTATTTGCAAACATACTGTGATGTCACAGGAAATGAGTCACTAGAGAGAGGAGTTTCAGCGCACACCTCAGGTGTCAACTTGACTACGAGGAGCAGTCTTTAACAGCTCTTGCAGTCACAGACTGAGAGTTACCAATCTGGTGTCAGGCAGGTCCTTCTCATGCACTCCCTTCTCTTTCGTGGTGATGAACAAATCCTCCAAATACTGACGCCAACAGAACTCGAAGGATAACTAAAGAACAGGTTTTCATTGAAACACAAATATATAACGTCAAACCATAAGACAGCACCAGAGAACTCTGCAACTAACACAAAACACATCACCCATAAGTCTTTGCGGCATCCTGAGCAGCCTGCTTGGCTCTGTTACGCCACAATATACATCACGTTTTCATCTACCAGCAGAGGATGTTGAGTGGGGGTCGGGACAGTAAGATCATGAAGGATCTGAATGTACTGACAATCTGCCAAAGCAGTGAGATCTCAGAGTAATCACATTAAATCAAACAGAAGGATGGAGGAGTTTCCACCCAGACCCTTTTAGATGTCTGAGCCAGATCAACTTGGTGTGGAATCATCAAAAGAAAACAAGTAATGCTAAAGACGATTGTTAGCTTTAGTCTGTCAACACAACAGTGAGTCAGTGACTGCCACTATGTTAAGGTTAAAATTACGTTTCATATCCTTTTGTGCAAGCTGCGCAGCGGCGCAGTGGTTAGAGCTGGTGACTTGCAGCGAGAAGGTCCTGGGTTCACTTCCTGGCCTGGAATCTTTCTGCATGGAGTTTGCATGTTCTCCCTGTGCATGCGTGGGCTCTCTCCGGGTGCTCTGGCTTCCTCACACAGTCCAAAAACATGACTGTTAGGTTAATCGGTCTGTCTAAATTGTGTGTGTGTGTGTGTGTGTGTGCATGTTTGTTTGTCCTGTATGTCTCTGTGTTGCCCTGCGATGGACTGGCAACATGTCCAGGGTGTACCCCGCCTGATTGCCCGTTTACCGCTGGAGATAGGCACCAGCCCCCCCCCCCCCCCCCCCCGGCGACCCTACGTGGACAAAGCTGGGTCAGAAGATGGATGGATTGATGGACGGATGGATCCTTTTGTGCTGCCATGTGGGTCTGCCTCTGTAAACACTCCAAAAATAAAAAAAACATCCAACCCATTTTCATCAGTGGTTTCAAGAATCATTTTTCTAAAATTAGCTGTTTAAAAATGTCCCAGTTTGTGATGTCATAATAAGGAAAAATTAACAAAGGTCCCCCCCTCCCCCCCCTCTCTCTATCTCACACACACACACACACACACACACACACACACACACACACACACACACACACACACACACCAATGATGGAGGACCATTGGTGCTACTCAAAGCCCTCTCAGATATCTGAGCTATAAGGAGATAAGCATCGGATCAGGATGGGTGGGCGAGTCCTGAAACAGCTCATTTTAGAAGATACTGACTCTGTCCAGAATAAAACTGCGGATAATTAAAGGGACTGTGTGCAAAGAACAGGTTTTGTTTCGACCACAGAACTATTACAACTTTAAAAGTCATAATACATTCCCTTTAATTGCTAGCTGTGGTGAGATATTAGCATTACTAGCACACAAGGATAAGGCAGTGTGTTTTAAAACAGTTAAATCTGATTTTTACTAAAACACAGATGGATGAGCATCATTCATAAAATGTGACAAAAATAAATTAAACTTAACTAAATAAAACTGACTACATTCCCATGTTTTACAGTTTAACTCAGTCACAAATTACCTCCAAATAACTACTATGACAATAATACTGTTTTAACACTAATTTGTTTTTGGTGAGTGAATATTTAATGACTAATCATTAAAGAATGAAGAAAACGAATGCATCAGTGTGTAGTTTTTACAAAGTTGTCTGTGACTGTTGCATTTTATTTCGACACCAGATGAGGCTTTTAAAGGTCGTTCTTTTTAAAACACAGAAACGGTTTCGTTACCTGCTTTGTCGCTACGCCAGCGAAACGTAGCGACAAAGCAGGTAACGAAACCGTTTCTGTGTTTTAAAAAGAACGACAGCATGGCATTGGAACTAATACACAGCAAGAACACGCCTAAGAGGCTTTTAAAGGGTTTGGAAAACAACAGAAAAGCAAACTTGACAAGTTAAATCTTGTGTTTAAAGTGTCAGGATGTAAACGGCAGGTCGCGCCGCACTTGGAACAACACACAGAGTGGTAAGCTGAATTTACAGCAGCACTGTGTTTGAATGTTGTGCAACAAGGCTTGCTGGGTGAGAGCTGACTCCGTTTTGATTGGCTGTCACTGTGCAGCTCAGCCTTTGGGAGAACTCTGCTGCAAGCAGCTGGGAGAGAAAATCCCATCAGTCTTAAGAACAGATAGCTGTTGCTCAGGTCGACCATATGCCTCAGCATCTGTGGATGAGGATGAATGCTTTTGTTTATGGCTAAATAAATCCTAATAACCAACTCTGTTTGTACGAACCCTGACCCATCTTTACTTTACTTTAAAAAGTCGTCATGCTGTCGACTCAATCATGACTCATCATTTGTAATTGTCTAAGCTCACAGGCCTCATCCCTGCAGAAAAATACGATTTTTCATATACAAGCTACAAAGATTGGACATTATAACTAAAATTGTATAGAATTATGAATAAAATAAATAGTAGAAGACAAATATTGAGATAATTAAAAAACCCTCATAAAGCTGTGGGGGAGCCATGACTCAAATGATAAATATATTTCTAGCTTTTATTAAATGTTTACTTAGCCAGCTAACTGGATTGTGACAAGATAAAAAAAAATCTTTGCTAGAATTAAAAATCTTCTCAAACTTTAGATTTTGCACATCTTGTCCAAGTCTTAAATGCTAGGGGTTACTTATGTTGACAATCGGACAATCATGTGAGCCTTTTTCGAAAAATTTGCAAAAGGAACAAGTCCTCAAATATATGAAGTTTAAACATCTTAGGTGTGTTCTTGCTGTGTCGTTTCTCTAATTCCATGCTGTAGTTCTTTTTTAAAACACAGAGCAGTTCTGTTTACCTGTTTTCCCGCTACGTTTCGTTTGCGGCTGCAAACTTCCTCAGGCTGACGCTGATGGTGGCATCACTTCCTTCTCCATTTATCGGCGGGCAGCAGAGGACGTTGTCGCCCTCTGCTGCCCGCTCTCCCCTCTCCGACGATGCAGTCCCATGCGCGGTCCAACGTGTAAACTCCATCGTCCCTGTTCGTGGTCCCACATCCATGGATCCAGGATCATAAACACCGAAAAAGAAAAATACAAAAGATGGATAAAGGAAGCAATCGAGATAAGGAGACGTGGATGTGGGACCACGAACAGGGACGATGGAGTTTACACGTTGGATCGCGCATGGGACCAAGTGGTGCTCGCTGCAGAACCACAAAGGTGGAGCTGCACCAGAAGGTGGAGCTGCACCAGGGTCAGCCCCGCCCATTCCAGAGTCAGCCCCGTCCATTCCATCAGAGTCAGTACAATTCCTTCCAGTTGTCAGACTTGATAGCATTCTGGAACCAAAGAGGGTTTTATAGCTAAAAAATACAAGATTGAGGACGGAGGTGAGACGTTAACTGAACAGTTTTTGTAAAGGTTCCATATAATTAAAAATCTAACTTTTGGAACTTTTTATCATGTTATATTGTCATTTCCTCATAAGAAACACGCCAAAGCCATTTTTGGCCTCATTCATGCATTTTCCTCCCATCTCAGCTTCAATTTGGTCTCCTCCCCTGAAGTGGGTCTGGTCTTGGTTCTCAAATCTGGATATTCTGTGAATTTTCTGACAAATTATTTCTGAAATGACTTCTACTGAGACACAGCCAATAAACCATACATCCCATCTCCAAAGACACACTGGATAGGACAATTACATGTAACGCCACTTACTTCATATCAGATGTGGTGGGGTAGAGGCTTTGGAGGCAGGTTTGCATGCAGTTTTGCGCAGGTTCGACTCCCAGTGGCAGAAATCTTAGGTAGATTACAACCCCTTTTCTTAATTTCTAGCTACACTTGCCAGTACTGTTTACAACAATTTACTGGTATATCGTTTACAATATAATGACTAATGTGTTTATTTATTTATTCGTTTATTTAGCCATTGTGAGTCCATTTGTGAGCAGAGTTTCAACTAAAATGCTGTTTAGGAACGACCAAATTCAAAGAACTTTTAGAGACATAAATATTTTGCTGAAAATAAACATTACAACTAAAATATAAACAAATTCAATGTTTCAGCTGGCTAAATAGATTGATGCCGACCTCACCGAGAATCAAACCAGCATCTGCTGAGGGGGAAGCAAAATTTGCTTAAGATGATCTTACCACTGGACTACCAGAGCACATATGACAATCACCTATGCTGATGCACCACATTATTGTTAGAGCGGCTGTGGGCAGATATCTGCTAAAAGAAATCGTTTCATTTCAAGATGTATTCAGGCTTTGTCATGTAGCAAGTTATATTTATCTTGTTTAATTGGAGCATAGAACATAGCATTAACATTTGTAAAGTAGTAACAGCCATAATTCATGTGGGTCAGATTAGTTTGCGATGAAGTTGGAAAACAAAAACGGAAGTCAGTGGGCTAGGCTGAGTTTGCGTGAATGGGCGGGGCTGACCCTGGTGCAGCTCCACCTTATGGTGCAGCTCCGCCTTTGTGGTTCTGCAGCGAGCACCCTCTCCATGGGACTGCATCGTCGGAGAGGGGAGAGCGGGTAGCAGAGGGCGACAACGGCCTCTGCTGCCCGCCGATAAACGGAGAAGAAAGTGACGCGCCACCATCAGCGTCAGCCTGAAGAAGTTTGCAGCCGCAAACGAAACGTAGCGGGAAAACAGGTAAACAGAACTGCTCTGTGTTTTAAAAAGAACTACAGCATGGAATTATGAAGTTAAAAGTTCTTAAACTGCAGATTCAAAAGAAAGCCTGCAGAAAAAAATGCCATAAATGCCTCAAAAACTCTAAATCAAAGCTTGATATGGATATACAAGTTACAAAAATACCACATTTAAAACTTCTTACAAGCCAATCTAAGCTATTTTCCCTATTTTTTTTACATGCATTCAAAATTATTTTTGCCCACATCATAGTTTTTGTGTAATTTAATGTTTTCTAAAAAAGTCATGATTTTAATCTTAGTGCGCAAAAAATGCAGACACAATACTTCCTCATATAATATTTCATAACTCCCAATTTTTTTTACATGAATTGTGCCCTTTGGCTTCAGTTCTTACAAAATTTAATAAAACATTTGTTTGTTCCTGAGATTTAATGCTTAACAAATGCAGATTTACGTGTCTGCAAATAATTCTGAGGAGGAAATAACACAGATATAATGTACTTAAGCATTTTCTAATAACAGTACAAGTAATTATCATTTTTTCTCTCATTGGAGTTTAGTTTTTGCCTCTTGATGCCAAAGTTGAGCCGTCCATATGGTTGGGTCATGGAGAAAGGCTGAGACAGAGCCAGCCTCTACAAAAATAAAAAATAAAAAAACAGAAGAATGGGGACACTCATGGCACACTGTGTTGAATGAATAAATAACCCAACATGCTGTTAGCCTGGAGATTAAACACGCACGTTACTATCTCTCTCCCCGCCCAGAAATATGAAAAATTAAAGAATTTATAAAAATACGAGAAACAAATGGCTTCATGTCCTGCTCGGTTGCTAAAAACCTTCCTGCTCTTGCCCAGCCTGTTCTCAACAACCTGAACATGTAAAAGGCACAATGATGCACACCAAAGAAAAAGTTTCTTTTGTTTTGGTCTTTATACTTCCTCCGAACCAAACCTGCTCTCTTTACCACAGTCTCTGCTGCACAAAAACCCTCCTAATAAATATGAATGTCTGCTCCCGTGTGGCGGGGCAGGGCTTACTCACCGCCAAATGGTTCTCGCACGGAATAATGAAGCCGCTGGGATCCAGGTGAGAGGACGGAGGGAGGCTTATGTAATGCACTGCTTTGTCAGGTAGGCTCCATCCATAATTTAAACTCAGCAAAGAAGATTGGTGATATAGGAGGAGATGTGGGGGATTAGCCTCATAACCTGGAAAACAGAAAAACAAAATCTGAGAGGCAAATGTAATAAAAGCAAATTAAAGCACAAACGCAACTGCAGACCAGCTCTGGGTGTACGAAAGGTGAGAGCCAGATGCTAATTCATCATCAATTCCCCACAAGTGAACTGCAGGTTTTCTGTTTATTCATCGACTCCGTATTAGAAGGACATTCGTCCTGCTGGAATGATCAATGTAACACCAACAAACTATTTCCTGCACAGGGGAACTCAGAACTCTGAGAAAGTCATGGTGTGGGTCCGCACACGTCCCCCGCCGACTCATACAAACAAGACAAATGGCTCTGACAGGCAATTTGACACACACAGTAGGTGATGAGTTCACATTTTCAGGAGATCAATGTGCTGCAGATGCAGCAGCAGGACACACAACAACAAGGCAGGGAAAAGGAGGAACAAAAAACACTGATTTGGTGACCTTTGTCCTCACCATGGTCCACCGTGGTCCTTGACTCATCTGCATAAGTAAAGGTTAAATAAATAAAATATACATTTATAAATAATTTGCATTACATAGAATTTCAATGTGTTCATTTGCTATTAGGTTGTTTATTTCAGGGACAACCACTTTAATAATGTTAAGCATTAGCCAGATTTATGAAAACAATTTTTAACACAAGTTAAACAGATCAAAGCTTTATTTGTTTATCAGTGTGTTTTGTGTGTTTGTGTGTGTGTGTGTGTCTAGAGGATATATATGCATGCACATAATTACCATGGAAATATATGAATGCATATTCATAATCCCCCTATGCCTGTATGCATCTATTAATTGTTAAGTGTGTGTTTGTGCATGCATGAAATATTTATATCTGTGTGTATGATCGTCCTTGAATAAATAATGCCCTCCAGCACGGTGTGCATGCAAAGTGGACTTCAGGGGCCACTGATTCAGGAGGGGCCAAGGGCCAAGCAGGTGCCAGATTGATCAGAAGGCCTCTCTGGAGCCACTAATGGAGCTGTCATTATCATATGTCCTTGCCGTCACACGCATATCGCTCACACATCGCACACGATCACGCACATGCCGTTTCCTCGCCTCTACGACTCAGCAGTTTGTCCTCAGCTGGAGTCGGGGCCGGCAGGAGTTCAAAGGCACAACCGGGTCTGACAGGGAGATGGTGTCAGACTGACAGGATGCAGAATTAGACGGACACTCAATGATAAATTCAGCTGGTCAAATTTTACATCCAAAGTTTCGACACGGGGAATGTTTAAGGTCATGTGAGGCAGTGCAACTGAGATGTCTGCTGAGCAGCTAAATGCTTAGCAGGGCTCAGATTTGAGCTGTGTTGCTAATGTCACAACTCGTGTTTTCCTCTGGGCCTTTGAGACCGCCCCGTCACAGGAACATTTACATTTTCTTGTACTAAGATCAGCTTGTTTCCACTGGAGGTCTGCAAGAGAAGTCTGTGTTTTATCTAACGGTACCAGAAAAGGATGACTTAAGCCCTTTTCCCATTCTACAATAAATTTGCTCTTACGTGGATAAGATCAACAATAAAATTCAAAGAAGCTACATGCTTTTCCTTACAACCTCACAGCTTTACAGCAAAGCTCTGCTTTCTCCTGATGTTTTGTCGAAGTTCACAGATTTGACTTCATTCCTCTGAAATGTGCTTCTGTTTATTTTTGAGTCTGGTTTCCAACTGGTTTTCTCATTTCGCCTCCATTCCCTCTGTCTTTTCTAGTCACACTCATTCCACACAAAACACACTTGCTCTCTGACTGTTCATGCAATTCAAATGAGGAGTAGCTCAGCATCACTGGATCTCTAATTACAAAAAGTCCCTAAATGAGCTGGAGGAGTTGAAGCTTACTCTGGGCACAAACTGCAAAAAAATAAAAATTACATTAGCATTCATCTATCCTGAGGATGGGATCTCCATTCCTCAGTTAGAGCACCTCTGTTAGGCTTCCTCCTTTAGGCGTTGTCAACCAAGCTCAGGAGTGTCAGGAGCTGCACTAATCTTAGCTTAGGAAAAGAGTATTTAGCGGTGCTTTGGACTGTAAGAAAGGTTGGTGACAAGGTGGCGGCCTGGCGAAGCCCCGGAGCTCAGCAGGAAGGATATTTAAAGATGACTATGCAAATGGATGTGCAGAGCCCAGGGTTAACTAAAGCAAGCAATAAAATGGAAACATGTTGAAAAATGGGTTGAAATGTTAACTTTTGGATTCTGTTATGATTCTTCCTTTCTTAAAATGACACTTGGACACTGTTTATATCGAAATCCACACAGGAAAAAAAAGATCAGGCTTTGTCTTTGATAAGCTGTGGCGATGCTCATATCTGATTTTATTACCAAAGATGAAAACATCTTCATTAACTAATGAAAAGAAACTTCATTTTCTAAGTCACCACAGGGGCGGATTTAGGACTGAAGAAGATCCGGGGCTTAACACACACATGCACGCGTGCACACACACACACGCGCGCACACACACATGACACGCACTAGTCAACATCATATATATATATGTCTTGTACCACAAAATTTTTAATCTGAAGCTACATATTAAGCATTTTCAGGGCAGAGTATTGTTCCTGTTAGTGTTTAGTGTGAGATGATAGTAAATATTCCCTTTCTTTCTCCAACAACTTTACCTGATAGTAAGCTAACTTTAGGCAAACCAGCAGCACAACAAATATTTTCAAATAAGACTCACAAACCTGAGTCAACACCAGTCTCATCAAAGCTGGGGTTCTGTCATTGTACTTTTGGTCTAAAAAACGTCCTTATGTCCATCTTCACTCATGCGTTTCAGGCAGAGAGTGTAGAAGAAACCAGCTGCTGAAGGGCTTCTTCTTCAGTGGTGGAGGCTCAGGCAGGCTGTATACAAACTACTGCTAGCTGCTCCCTCTCTGGTGGACTTTGGTACTGCATGTTACTTCCGCGATTTAGATCCGGGGCTTATCATGAAACATCCGGGGCTTCAGCCCAAGTAGCCGGGCCTAACGCCGCCCCTGAGTCACCATATTAAATATTGGCCTTTTCAGCTCAATCAACAAAGAAAATCCTAATGAAGTTGGTTAATAAGTGAGTCTAAAATGCAGAGTATAAATTCTGATTCGAGGGAAAAATTCTTAACCAGCACTAAGCTTTGAGCCTTTTCATAACTAATCTTATTTCTTTAAAAGCTTAAAGGTGTGGAACACCAAAAAAACAAAACATTTTCCGACTGTAATCAGCCACTGAGTTTTTCATGCAGGCTGAATATGGAAAATAGTCTCCTACACCTATTTCCAGCAATAGCTTCTGATAGATGATGAAACTGTAGGATTTTAAAAGCCTGACAGATTTACATCACACCGTCACCTAACATTCATAAACTCACCCATCTTGACTCACGACGGAGAAGGCTGTTGTTGGTTTAGCGTCTAGGAAACAGCAGAGGATGTCTCAGCTAGTAGAAGCTAATCGTTAGCATTAGTAACTCCACCACAGAGTCCAACTCCTCCAGGCTTGTGTTATTTGGGGAGATAAAACAGTTAGTCGTAGAGTTGCATTGCTGTTATCCAATCTGAGGAGAGATGTCCAAATATCAGGAAATATGACTCCAATCGGGTCCTGACATGTATGCTGCTGGGGAGAAGGCAGGAACATGCAGCAGTGCCTGACTCGGGTTCAGGGGCCTCAGGTAGACCTTGGCTCCTCTGCTGTCCCATCACAGGGGAGGGGGAAGTCCAGGAGGGGAGGACCCAACCTTACCTGGATGTCCTATGTCTTTTATAATCCGGAAGTTGTGCAAATGCAGGGATGGGTGTAGATATTCTGCTGGGGTGGGGCTGGGTTTTAGCGCCTCGTGATTTTTATCTTGAGAGGCGCTATAAAAATGATATTTTCTTCTTCTTCTTCTTCTTCTTCTGGGTTGGTGCCCTCAGACTCCGTGACACTCTGTGATGCTGCTGCTTTGGGCCCTGGCAGGATGGGCTGGGGTCTCCATGCCCTGGGTGGCATTTTGACAACAGAGTTGCCTATTGGGGCCAGTGGGGGAGCTAGCTCCCTGGAGGGCTAAGCCCAACCAGCCATTCCTCCCCATCCCCACACATTTCTCTCCTCCTGCTCCCTCACATCATCACACAAACATGCACATAGGACCTTGGGGGTGGACAAGTCAGGGGGTGCGGGTATGGAACCCCATTTCCGCATTCCTGTGGCAACCTGACCCCCAATTTTATTTGCACCATAAACACTTCCACCTACGACATTCCAAGCAAACACACACTTAGGGCCTTAGGAGTGAGTACTTTCAACTGCATTTGGCAGGGGGATTTCTCAGCCTCATCCCGAGTGCCGGTGCCCACTTCCAATTTTAAACTGCACTTAGACACAGAGGGCTGTGGGTGCAAGTGGGGTGGTGTGGTGGCATCAGCTGGTCATAGGCCAGACGATACCTGCACTGACCACTCACCACAGCCATGGAATACACCTCATCAACACACAACACTATATTGGAGCAGGCGGAGGGAGACTAGGGGTCTTAGCACACCTCTGATGTCGATTGGCTTCCTGGGACTGGAGGCTAGGAGGGAGATCCGGCCGTCCGGGTGGGGTCTGGGGTGGTGGATTGTTGTGCTCAGCATTGGGTGGGGGAGCCTGCTCATCAGCACCCCAGCAGAAAGGGTCGAACTCTGGGAACCGGTAATGGTTGTACCCCATGTGCAGCAGTCCAGGGACCAGAGTGAATAGGGTGTGTATGGGGAGCATGAGTGGGTGTCCGGCGTGCATTTTTGTAAGTCTTTGATTGTATGTGCATGTGTGAGCATGAGGGAGACAGTGTGTGACTGTGTTTTTGCATGACTGTATATGTCAGGTGGGGCCTTTGACTCCTCCCCTCTCCTGGGACTTCTTTTGATGATATAGATCTTCGTTTCCCCTCTCCCTGCCACACCTGGTGTGGAGTGCGGTGCCTTGGTCTGCCTGGGTCGTGGCTCTCGGGTCAGGGAGTTTAAGATTTTTGGCATCTGCCTGACCAATCCCGGTGGCTGCCTGGTGGGATCTGGGTCCCTGGTCTCTGCTGGGTCCCCGGCGAGGGTGGTCGCCCCTGGGTCCCGGGTCATTGGATCCCGGGCTCGGTCGGCTAGGGGGTGGGAGGCTGCGGGCGGGCCTGTGGACTTGTCGCCGATATCTCTCGGGACTCTGCCGGCTGCTGGTTGTGGCCTATGCGCCTCTCGAGGGGGGGCGGGGGCTTGGGATTAATAAAGTATTGATTGATTGATTGATTTTTCTGGTCGCAGTCTCCCTGGGGTTCCTGTGCTCTGGGGCAGCGCCTGGATCTCTGGGACTTGGAGCGCCCTCCATCTCCTGCACATCTTTAGGGGGCAGATCTGTGGCCCCTCACACTCTCTATTGGACGCTCCTATAGAGAATTCTTACATAAACAAGCGCGTGTACACACACAGGTGCTCACCTAAGTATAGACTTGGGCACGTTCAACACAGGTCTTAAGGCTATGGTGGGCACTTAATGCACTGTGATTCATTATCGTGTGATTGTTCAGTTAAACAATGTTGATTTCTTCATCAAGCTGACGCAGTGATAGCTTGATCTTATTGTATTGTTTTTGTGTCCCATTTTTCTAAATTTATTTATCTCTTCTTCTATCTTTCTGCAGATCTAGAAGCAGACTCTTGTTCATTATTGTTTATTTTTGTAGAATCCCCCCCCGGCTCTTCCTTTCTCTTTCACCTCTGTCTCCGTGTCTGGTCGGAATTAAAAAGCATTCAGAAACAATAACAATAAAGTTGTAAGTATCTGGCGTGACATTAAAAGCAGACACTTTGATGCTCCACCTGAGAGTAAATCTGTAAGGCATCACCAGCATTCAGACATCAATTCTGTTTGCTTCACAGCCAAACAGGACAGGGAGAATAAAAATAAATAAATAAAAAAAAGAATCTGAGCAGACTGTATATCCCTGGAGACCTCAAAATTCCTCTGGCTGCTTCTGTCTTCTGTCACATCATCAATAAAAACTAGTGACCCAGTGTCAGTGGAGGTCATGCGTGCCAATGCCATCATACCACGTCTATGTGCTTTACAGATTATGTTAGAAGCTTCAGATCATAAACACGTCTTCTGGATACCTCTGGGGTTTTCTTTCTTCTACTCTGCTGAACGTTGATTTTAGCTTAAATGATGGACAGGAGCTGTTGTGGGTTTGTAAAATTTCCTCATGAACAAAAGGGATTTTACAGACTTTCTTCAATCATCATAGATTCATTTATTTGCAGTCTTTATTCTGAGGAAACGCTTTTAGGTTTAGCAGTGCAGCCTAGACCAAAGTGCTGTCGTCTAAAAACAGCATTAGTCCCCCAAATTCTTCACAGTGGTTTGTGCAACGTGTTGTTTTCAACCTTCCTCTGCTGTAATTTCACTTTACATGCTTACTTACAAGCAATGATGTCATCAGCAGCTCTTCCCAGGGGTCCGGTCCAGCACGAATTTCCTAATTCCCAGATTAAGGGATAGTTTCTTTCCAAGAGTGATCATAATACTAAACTCAAACTACTGTACATTAGATACACTGCTAACCCTGTGTGTCATGTGTGTGTTTGTCAATCACTTTATCATTTATAGACTTGTATAGGGATGGGTATGACATTTGAATCGATACGGTACCAATTCCCGGTACCTACGAATCAATAACGGTACCTAACTGTGCCAATTTTCGATACTTTTGAGTGTTTAATAATTATTTAAATAGATTTTTAAAGTAAATATATAATTTTACCTCCAATATATAACCATATTTGATAAATATCATGATAAATAACGTCCAACTGTATTTTATCATTGTAGAGTTGTACAAAACTCATCAATATGAAAACCTTTAACAACACCTGTTTCTAAATGACACAAAAACAAACCCAGCTCCATGTACTCCCAATCCTCTTCTGTGGAATAACTGATGAGGAGACCATGTATTATAAACTACAGATGTAGTTAAAACAAACTTCGATACCATACAACAGTTTGTATTTTAACATTGTGGTGTTGAACAAACTAAACCCAGCTCCCTGTACCCTCTCCTTTCCCCTCTAGACAAACTGTGTGATGGTGGGTCTTTGAATTTTATAAACTGCTAATTACACTGAAAACAGCCATCTTTGTTGTGAACTAAATTTACTGTGAATATTTATTCCTTTTGCAATTCATTTTCAAACAATTTTTCCCACTCGGAAGTTAGAATTTCGGAGGAGAAAGCGAACGCACCATTAGCTAAAATATCAAGCTAGCGTTATGTTGAACAGTTTATTTTGCTGCTGGAGCAGATTAAAATGCCTCATACTCAGATCATCGTCGCTGGTTTCATCATCACTCAACAGCCTACCGCATTTAATGAGTGAAGCCAAACTTTAGAGCGAGTTCGCTTTCTTCTAGTCGGAATTTTGGAGTTCCGAGGACAAAGCGAATGCACCATTAGCTGAACGGAAGCTAACATATCTAGTTAACGTTATCACATTTTATTTACCTACCGGAGCAGATGATGCCTCACTTAGATCGTTGTTGCTGGTTTCATCACCACCCAGCTACCCATCCCATTTAGTGAAGTGGACCCAAACTTCTGAACGCTCCCTCTCTGCCATGCTGCTTTGCTTACAGCTCGCTCACAGTGACTGAGGACATGAAGCTCTTTCTACGGCGCGCGGCCCAGGTACCGAAAGAAGGCACCGTTTCATACGACATGAATCGGTACTCAGTCGGTACTGTGGGATTCGGTTGGTGCCTTAAAAAGTATCGAATTTGGTACCAATCCCCAGACTTGTATGCTTTTATTAATTATGTACCTTCATGCAGCTGCTCACCACAACTTCATTGTTCTGGGTACAATGATAATAAAGGCTTTTAATTCAGTTAAATTCAACTTTGTAAGTCTTTTAAGATGGTAGTAAATGATTTTAAATGTGGACCCTTACATGTTGATTGCCATGTTAAATCTAGAGTAGGTAATATTTGTCTTGCTGTTTATCAAAATAAACTCTAATTATCAGGTGTCTTGGACTTTAATGATATTTCTCTGAACAGAGGCTGTTCAGCAAGCCATGTGCAGCGGGTATTATAATTATTATAACCCCTTTAGGTCCGCTTGGACTTTTCTACTGAGTAATGTTGCAGTTTCTGCCAAGCATGAATTAAATCTTATTTCATTAATTTCCTCTTTTCATCATGCTTCTGGTTTAAATCTGCATGCAAACACAATCTCTGAACCCTTTAGTGTTTATGTGTATGCATTTAGCAGACGCTTTTGTCCAAAGCGACTTACAAGTGATAATCGGCATGTTGCCCTTGAGGCTAACAACAACAATAACAACAACATTGACATCAGTTTTGGAGAGTAGGGAACAAGGAGTGGACAGTAGAGAGGGGGACGGGTGCAGGCAAGGTGCTAGTTAAGAAAATGCTCTCTGAAGAGCAGGGTCTTCAGGAGTTTCTTGAAAATTGAAAAGGAAGCCCCTGTTCTGGTAGTGCTTGGAATGTCATTCCACATTTGTGGAACGATGCACGAGAAGAGTCTGGATTGTCCTGAGCGTGGTGTAGGCACTGCTAGCCGACAATCCTGTGTTGACCCGAGCGGCCGGGCCGAGACTAAAGCCTTTGCAAGAGGATTCAGGTAGATGGGAGCCGTACCTTTAGTACTCTTTAGTGGTTTTGACTGAACTGTCTTCAGTTGCTAAAATAAAACATTTTCCTGATGTTCTGGATGATTCATTTCTAAGACTCCAGCTAAATTTAGAGGTGAATGTTTTGCTGAACAGCCACAGTTGCTAATAAGGAAACACACACACACACACACACACACACACACACACACACACACACACACACACACGCACACGCACACGCGCACGCACACGCACACGCACAAACACACACACACACACACACACACACACACACACATGCACATGCACAAACACACACAGCCTTTAAAGTCTTTAGTGATAAAACAAAAATAACTTTAAGGCATACTTCACAATTTTGGCTTGCTTTTAGCACCCCCTCGTGTCCGTTTAGTAGAACCAAAAGTGAAACATATCTCCTTGCTTTGCGTTTGTCTTTTTAACACCTTAATCTAACAGCTGAAACGTCTCCTCAGTCTTCATTAGTGTCTACAGGAGTGGTTCATCACTAACTCAAACAGCTCAGCTGTGCTCCAGGAGCTTCTCTCCTTTAGAGCTGGAGATCAATCACCAGAAACTGAACAGGGAATGTGGGGGAAAGACACCTTTAGGAGCATCTTGTTAAATAAACTTAATAATCGCGGCTTCGATCGCAATAAAAGCAAGTTATGCTCAAGATAGACAGAAGTCCACAGCAGTGCCTAGACTTGCCCCTTACCCCTTGCACCATTGTATAATGTTTTGTAAAAAGGACACAATTGTACAACGTTACCACCACAGTCTGACCTCTTATAAATGACCTAAAGGTCTCAGATGCCGCCATGGCATTGCAGCAAATTGGTGGCATTCTTTTCCAAAAGAGGCTTAGGTCTAACAGGTGGCGGCCCGCCACTCTGAAGCTGCAAGTGTGATATTCTGACCACAGGTGGTGGTGGGGTCTGAGTCACATTTCATTAATATTGTAAAGGGTCGTTTTAACCCACAAAGAAAAATTATTTAAAAATGTGAAAAAGTTGCGTGTGGCTTTGAGCATCAATGTGGATGATCTTTTTCATGGCTCAGAAGAAAGAATGAACAAGGCTCATTCTTCCAGTAAAACACCATCTCCTGAAATATGAGTGCATCCAAAATATATAACAAATGGAGTCAGTTCAGTGCTGAAAGGGAGGAAGGGAGCATTATCGGTATCCTCCCAATGCACTCCAAATGTCAGCTCTGGTAAGAAGAAATTAAGGTTCTCCTGACAGAGCAATATCATTTGGACCCAATTTGCCCAATTTCATGTCTCTACTGCTGTTGATATATCTGTTCTTTTGCCTTTTGCGTCACTGGAAATATTTGCTTCTGTCATTTTTTTTTCAGAAGAGGGAAGAAAGGAAATGAGCTGAGCAAAAGACGGATTTAAAAGATAGAATTGGGTTTGTGAGCAGCCCCAAAGGAGATAATACTACTCTCAATAAACAGTAGAGCTCTGAAAGAACTGTGCTCTGGGTGGTATACAAAACGGCTTACGCACGCGTGGTCTATACACTCACAACACGTTAAAACTGCACACATGGCATGGTGCGTATGTGTGTGTGTGTGCTGTTATCCATGACGCTCTGCCATCACTGGTGTGAAACTAGGTGTCAGGATGTCACCAGTCTCTTGTTAGACAAGTGACGACTGACTTGTCAACAGGAGCAGATAACACCAGCAGTAATGCATCCTGCTGTAAGTTTTCTGGGATTCTGAGCATCCACTGAAACAAACACAGAATATTTAGGAGTCACGCAGATGTGCACGCAACAAAACACACACACAAAGGCTTTTGTTGTTGCTGTTGTTTAAGGTGCAGAAGAGTAGTAGGTACATTTGATTATGGGGGCGTGAGTGGGCATGTACTGACGTTTGATTGACAGCTCTGCTATAAAAAATTCAGATGGTTGTAGAAAAGAAGGAAAAGGCTTGGATTCCAGGATAGAAGGTGGGTCATGTTGAGCAGCGTTAGTCAGAATGGGGAACCTTTCATGAATACCCGCGGCACCTATAACTCTTCTCTTGAATCAAAATAACCGCCAGCCGTTGTCTCTCCTGTTGCCGTTTGCTGCTTCCTCTATGTTCACAGCGGTGTCAGGACTGCAAAAGACACATGAGGTATTGATCGTAGCCCCTTGACAGAGCTGCATGTCTGTGTTGAGACACAGAAAGCGAGGGGGAGGAGAATCAGAAAAAAAGAGAAGCAGAGAAGGGAGAGAGAGATGGGAAGAGAAGGAAGAGGGATGACAGGGAGAAGGAAGTGAGGTGGGAAAAGCAGCATGGACAGATCTGATGAATGTCCACAGTGTCAGCTGGTGCTCTCCTCCTACCAGGGCTGGGAGAATAGATCCACGCTTTTTCACCTGCCTCCCATAGGCTGGTCAATGGGGTAGTCCTATTACAGCTGCTCCCTTGCTGGCCGACGATATGGACTTGACAACAGAGCCGCGGGAGATTATTGGCTGCACTCTCTTTCAAAAACTGCTGCCCATCTCCTTCAGTCAGGCCAGTCATCCGGGTTTGCAGCTATTTGTTTGTTTTGGCCATCCCTCCCTGCCTTTTGTCCTTTTCTTTCTTTCACTTGCTCCATCTGTCTTTTGCAACACATTTCAGACCTCTGCACCTGGGCTCCTGAAGCTTTTTTTTTTTACCCTGTGGAGTTTCTTTTCATCTTCCCTTGCAGCCTTGCTTTCATACCCTTATTCAATTTCTTCCTCTTCCGCTCTTCCTCCTCCTCTTTTCATCTCGCCATTGCTGCATCTACTACTACAATCTGCAGCAAAAGATTCAATAAAGCTAAGTACGAGCTGCCAAAAAGAGAGCGCCCAATGCCAAAGTGACCTGTTAATTTAAGCCATTATTTCCTGCTTTTTAAACGGGGTGAATGCATCATTCTGTGCATTGACTACGTCAAACACATGAAGGCATACAGAAGCTGGAAACAGACTATGATGCTAGATGTTTCTTTTCCCCTCCAGCAGAATTGCAGGGGTCAGATTTAAAAGCTCACTTATCAAAGGTGCAGCTAAAACATGGATCATGTTTATGAATGCACGGCAACATGAAAGATTGTTTGTGCAGAAGCAATGAATGCTTCGCACATTTGCTTTTTCAGGTTTTTTAGAACAGGATCATCCCCGACACATGCAGCAGTGGAGGCTGTGGTTTTAAAACCTAGCCAAAAACTGCTTTAATGTAGATAAGAAAGCATAAACTCTAAAGTTTTATTTCAGAGCACAAAACCTGGACCGTTCTTGAAGAACTTATTGTTGTGAGTTCATCCTCAAAAGAAGATACAACCATCCTTATCCAGGCTGCAGGCCTAACAGCTTTAGGGTTGAAATCTGGACATCTTTATCAAAAATGTCACTTTTTAGGGTGAAACTCACTTGAATGTTAGAAAAATTATGATTAATAAAAATAAAACTCAAATAAACAGTTCTGTTTCAACACTCTATAACCCATAAGTTTATGGTTTTATAACAAATGCTTACAGAATACTGCGAATAACTTTGTAGAAGTCTGAGCAGCTTGGTTTGGATTGTGAGATTTGGTGTGAAAACAGCACATCAGACATCTAAAGAGCTTCAGGCTGACCCGGAGCAATCTGGGGTGGAGGTTTCAAGCTTTGCATTATTCGGCGAACTAAAGCAAGTCACGTCCTCGTGGGAGAAAACCAAGGACTGCTGAAGGAACGACACACAAAAGCTAGAAGAAGGCTTGCACAGACTCTCAGATAAGTACCAGTGTTCCAGACATGCTAAGCTCTGTATACAAGTAGTGAAAGTGGAGATTTTGGAAATTTAAATTTATCAGTTTGCTTAATGATGATGGAAAAACAACTCATTACAAAAATGAATGCATCAAAGGAACGATGACATCAGAAGCAAGCAGAAACATAATGCAGAGGGTGAAAACAATAGACCCCTAGTGGTTGGCTGCAGGAAAGGTTTATGTCATTCCCCAGTCATTTAAAGGAACATTTCCATCCATCCATTTATGGCCGCCTATCGGGGTTGGGTTGCAGGGGCTGTAGCCTAAGCAGGGAGGCCCAGACGTCCCTCTCCCCAGCTACTTCAGCCAGCTCCACTGGGAAAATTGTTCCCTGGTCAGCCGAGAGACATAGTCCCTCCAGTGTATCCTGGGTCTTCCTTTAGGTCTTCTCCTGGCTGGATGTGCCCAGAAAACCTGAGGCGTCCAGGAGGCCACCTTAACTGATCAGAACACATTCAATCTGGCTCCTCTCGATGAAGCTCTGAGTCATATTACATTAGTGACTGAATTGATTTAACAGTATTATTAGAACAGCCAGTGAACGAGGGTTCATTTAGTAGTGTTATTCTACGTTTCCCCTGTATCTGGCTACACCAAGCCAGTATGGCGAACCATTTTAACATTTAATCAAATACACCTCTCTGTAATTACTGTTCTACATAATAATATAATTTATCAATGTCCAAATAATATTCTTACTGATTAAATTCTATATAAAAATATGAACACGTAAACATTATATTTAAGGATATTCATAATAACAACTGCACTAGTAGGAATCTGGCACCTTATTTAATGAAGGTGTTTCCATCCTTCAGTGACCCTGACCAGTTGTCAACTGTTAAACTCTTTTGTCATTTTGCAGAAATTCAAACTAGCTATTAGGCAAATATTATTAAAGGTGTGGAACACCTAAACACCATTTTATAAAACATGATTTTTTTATTATAATCAGTCATTCTGAGTTTTTCATGCAGGCTGAAAATGAAAATAGCCTCCTACACCAACCTCCTGTATTAGCTTCTGATAGAAAATAGATGGTGAAACTCGAGGATTAGAAAATCCTGACAGATCTACGTCACACTGTCACTTAACATTCATGGACTCACCCATCTTCACTCACGAAGGGGAAGGCTGTTGTTGGTTTAGCGTCCAGGAAACAGCAGAGAATGTCTCGACTAGTAGAAGTTAACTGTTAGCATTACCAACTCCACTAAACTGTAGAACTCCTCCATGCTTGTGTTAACTATGGAGATAAAACATCAGCATAGCAAGTCAGTGGTAGAGTTTTGTTGCTGTTATCTAGTCCGAGGTGAGGTGTCCCAATATCAGGAAATAAGACTCTAAAACCTGCCGTCTGAAGCTCAGTGGGATGTGGCTCAGTCCTGTTATTTCAGTTGTTAACTTTATTTTTTCTCTGGCCCGGAGCCAAACGATGATTCCAACCAGGGCGCCTCCTGCAATATTTATCCGGTCCTGGGAAAACGTCGGAGGAAGAGAGGTAAACGAGCAGGAATCCAGATGAGAACAAGACTTCTCTTAAAGCGCGGTTTATCTAGTAAACATTGGCGTGATCTTCTAGCTTCTTGTCCTTTGACGACTTGAGTGCCACTTCCGCATTCCTGCCAGGCCGCGTTGCGGCGCGGTTCATCCGTC
Organism: Nothobranchius furzeri; assembly: GCF_043380555.1. Classification (NCBI taxonomy): domain Eukaryota; kingdom Metazoa; phylum Chordata; class Actinopteri; order Cyprinodontiformes; family Nothobranchiidae; genus Nothobranchius; species Nothobranchius furzeri. The sequence goes on along the minus strand of NC_091741.1, from coordinate 44,949,188 downwards.
CAAGTTTTTTAAGGTTGGTTTATCTTCATTCCTCATTGGCTTCTCCTCCGGTTCCCTCCATAAGTGGTTTTTATAAACACTGTGGATCTAACCCTGCTAATTTACGTCCACTAACTCCAGCTGTTTCTGTAGTTTCTGAGTCCTCCACCTCACTCAGCATGGCTCTATTAAATACCCGCTCTGTTAACAATAAGTCCTTCCTGCTCAATGATTTAATTCTCTCTAAAAACCTGGATTTTCTGTTTCTGACTGAAGTTTGGCAGCAAACATCTGATTATTCTGGTCTGATTGAACTTTGCCCGAGTGGTTATTCTTTTCATAGCCAGCCTCGGAGTTCTGGTCGTGGTGGAGGCCTAGCTGTTGTTTTCAGAGACCATCTTCCATGTAGCACTACAACCTCTGGTCGCTTTGCTTCCTTTGAACTGCAGCTGATTAAAGTCGGGCGTAAGGACCCGTTCTACTGTGCTGTGGTCTATCGTCCACCTGGTCCAAACAGCTCTTTCCTTCAGGAGTTTAGTGACTTTCTATCCTCCACTGTGAAGCTGTCCAGACTGGTGATTGTTGGTGATTTTAGCATCCACGTTGATGATCCCTCTGATCACTTTACCATGAATTTCTCCAGCCTTATGGACACCTTCAGCTTTACCCAGCATGTTTCTGGCCCCACACACACCAGGGGGCACACTCTAGACCTTGTTTTTACCCTGAGTCTAAATGCTGACAGTGTTTGTCCTGAGGACGTTTATATTTCAGATCATCATTGCATTTTGGTTAGTTCTCGTTTTCTTAATGAGAGCACAGCTAGAATTTTTTCTGCTGCTTTTGATCCACCCTGTTCTTCTGATAACGACCCAGATTCCTTAACTTCTCAGTTTAACGAGCACTGCCTCTCCATTCTGGACAACATCTGTCCTGTCAGAACCAGATCAGTTCCTGCAGTGAACCCTACTCCCCGGTTTACTGACAGCCTTCACAGCCTGAAGCGCCAATGCAGAAAAATTGAGCGTTTGTGGAGGAAAACCCATCGCCACGTCCATCTGCTGCACCTAAAGGATCTTCTGTCATCCTTTAACTCTGCAGTCAGAGACGCAAGGGTTTCCTATGTTTCCAACCTGGTGTTCCTGAGCAATGGGAACCCCAATGTGATGTTTAACACCATCAACAGCATCGTCTCTCCTGCCTCTCCTACAGCCTCCATCCACTCTGTTGCAGACTGTGAGAACTTTCTGTCTTTCTTTGTGAACAAAGTCAATAAGGTTAGATCTAGCATCTCTCCTTAAGCCTTATCGCTGCCTCTCCCGACTCCAACCAGGCCCATCATCCTAGATAGCTTTGCTCCTGTTTCTTTGCCTGAGTTAACCAAACTAGTTAACTCTATGAAGACCTCTGCATGCCCCCTTAACATCTTACCCTCATCTTTGTTTAAATGTGCTGTTCAGTCTATCGGTCCCAGCGTGCTCTCTATAATTAATGCTTCTCTGGTTTCTGGTCAGGTCCCTGCTTACTTTAAGAACGCTGTCATCCACCCGCTTCTTAAAAAAACAAGTCTTGACGCCTCTCTCCATAGCAGCTTCAGACCCATCTCTAGACTTCAGTTCATCCCCAAGATCTTGGAAAAGGTTTTGGCTAAACAGCTCACAGCTGCTCTTGATGAATATAACATCCATGACTGCTTACAGTCAGGTTTTCGTAGAGCTCATTCTACTGAAACAGCTCTTCTTAGGGTCTCTAATGACCTTCTGACTCACAGTGATGCAGGGGACTGTTCTGTTCTGGTCCTGCTGGACCTGACTGTGGCCTTTGACACTGTTGACCATCACCTGCTACTGGAGAGGCTAAGAGACTGGGTAGGCCTATCTTATCCAGCTCTCAGAGAGTACAGGCGCTTTTTCTTCAGCTCCCTTATCTGCTTCCCCAAGGCTCTCTGTCCTGTCTGCCTACAGAGCACTTCTCTGCATTTCTCCTGAAATCACTACTCTTTTTTGGAAAATGGACTTAATTAACTGGTCATTCAACGCGATTGATAAGATTTTTTCTACGATGAGAATGGAGAAGGGGGCTCCCACCTGTCCCGAGGGGACATTCGCAGCGGGATATGCACTCGATTCTTGGGAGGTCTGGCGAATTGTGTGCCTCTCTCAGTTGTCCATCGAGGACGTGGAAGATTTGTGGAAGACGGGAGCGATTGGAGTGTGACCCGCACCCACGGATGTGTCTGCAAGATGGATGTCATCTCGGAGAGGGTCGCCGGATGGTGTGGGGATGTTTAGAACTTATAATTGGCTTCAATGGTGGACATGAATGACCACTTATAGACTCCAAGGCAGAGAGGAAAATTATCTCTGTCTGCCCTAAACAAAGTCTTGTTTATCCTTATCTGACGCCAAGGCAGCCTCCAAGGCTGCCATCAACACACCCCCACGAAAGGAGGAATGCTGACAGATGCTGTGTCCCGACCTTCTCCCCCCGCTTTCAGATTGTGACTTCTGCTTCGAGGTCAGCAACCTGCAGGAAACTCAATGTGCTCTCTGTCCCTCATTTCTCCTTCCCACCTGTTTGACTGCAGCTGGCTGAGCGACGTAATGGCAGCTCCCGTTGGAGGATTCAGGATCCCGCCCAACCCCGCCTCCCCATCGGACTCTGATGTTTTGTATCTGTGCCGTTCGTGCTTCTATGTTGAGGAGTGTTTTTGTATAATAGAGTTACTCCCCGCTGGGTCTAACTCTGCTATGCCTTTTTTTTTTTTTTACCTTACCCCAATTATCCTCATGTAACACCCTTTTCATCTAATGAAATGAGCGCTGTTATGGCTGCTCTCATGACTGCCTGTACCTGTTGTTGTCTACATGTGTGTGTGTGTTTAACCTTGGTCAGGTTGTGTTTGCGGAGTCAAGTTCCTATGCTCTGGTTCGCTGGAGTGCTGGCAATAAAGCTTATTCTGATTCTGATTCTGATCTGCTCTGGAGGGGTTATCCTCTTATCTTTCTGAGCGCTCCTTTTCTGTGGCCCTCTCCAAGTTTAGGTCCTCCACCACCTCCCCTACCCATGGTGTCCCACAAGGTTCTGTGCTGGGGCCTCTGCTCTTCCTCCTCTATCTGCTTCCTCTTCAGCACATCCTGAGCTCCTTCAAAGGAACCTCCTACCACCTTTATGCAGATGACATCCAACTGTACATCTCCTTTAAGCCCCATGAGATGTCTAAGCTGCAGCTGTTACACACCTGCCTAGACTCTATCAAAACCTGGATGGCTGGGAGCTTTCTACAGCTGAATGAAGATAAGACTGAGATCCTCATCCGTGCCCCAGACAAGCTGGTTCCCAAAGTCAGGGACTCTCTTGGTCAGCTTACTTCTCACACCAAACCTTCCATCAGGAATCTTGTTGTGACCTTTGACCCAGCTCTCACCCTGGATTCTCATGTCAGTTCTCTTGTTCGCTCTTCCTTCTTCCATCTCAGGAACATTGCAAAGCTGAGTCCCATTCTGTCCCGCTCTGAACTTGAGACTGTTCTCCACACCTTCATCTCCTCACGCTTAGACTACTGTAACTCTCTTTTCACGTGTCTGAGCAGAACATCCCTGAACCGTCTACAGGTGGCTCAGAATGCCTGTGCTCGGCTTCTGACCAAGTCTTCCAAACATACCCACATCACCCCACTTCTCCTCCAGCTTCACTGGCTGCCAGTCCACTTCATTTCAAGATCCTGGTTCTGGTCTATAGGGCCTTACATGGACAAGCACCATCTTACATTGGTGATCTTCTTAGTCCCTACACCCCCCGCAGGTCCCTGAGGTCCAGTGATCAAAGCCTACTGTTGTGCAGCGCACCAGGCTAAAGACCAAAGGTGACAGATCATTTGCTGCTGTGGCCCCCAGACTCTGGAACTCTCTCCCCCGAGCCAGGCGATCAGTGGACTCAGTGGACTCCTTCAAAAAGTAGCTGAAAACTCACTTGTTCAAGTTGGCCTTTGTATGACCTTCTTCACCACTCTTTATTCTGCTCTCCCCACCTATTCCACCTTCCTCAGGATACACTGATTTCCCTCTTTCCTATTCACTCTCTCTCTTTCTTAACATTTTTTAATCATAATTGTCTTTTTTTTTGCTCATTTTAAATATATTCTTCACCATTTTCTAAATTCTTTTTTTATATTTTTACATTTTTTTTGTTTTTGTGAAGCGCCTTGTGATTTTTATCTTGAGAGGCGCCATAGAACTGATATTTTCTTTTCTTCATCTTCTTTTAAAGTTGAATTTAATTTAATTCTAAGTCCTGAAAAAGGTGCACTGGTGTTTTTCTCCAAAGTACAACTTACAAGGTATTCATTCCTCCTAAAAACTGCACTGCACACTGCAAATGTATTGATTAAACGAGTGTTCAGCACTTTTAAAGTTATTGTCAAAGTTTTAAAGTGTAATTTAAAAATTATATTAATTACTTTGATTTTACAAATGAGTTTTTCTAAGCAGAAAATCTGAAAATGAGCAATAAATATCTTCAGGGGTTCAAACCCTTTATAGCCTGTAATTATACACGTTATTAATACTGTATAGGGTACGTCTTTCATATTTATATATGTTGATACAAACGTGAAATCAGCTAATGTAAAATAATCTTGGTAATCGGGAAACTGATTTATTTTCTCTACCGTACCATCAAAATTTCCAATTGTTGCAACGCTACTTCTGGCTGAATGTGTGTGTGAATGGGTGAATGACTGCGTTGTGAAGTGCCTTGGGGGGTTGTAGAACCGTAAGAAGATGCTATACAAATACAGGCCGTTTACCATTTAAACCTCAAATAAGCTAAAAACCTCATTTTTCTTTTAGATTTAGTTCAACCTTTTTATTTAATGCCTAGAAAACCCCAGCATTACGAGTTGGTCGTCATCAGTTATTTATTTTTTGATGTTCAAAATAGTTCATTCACAGTTCAGAAGATGCCAATAATTCATCTGATAACTATCCCTCCTTTATCTCACCCCTCTCCACATCATGAACCTCCCCTTCCTCCCACCATCCCCTTAAACACGCCTCAGGCAATCAATATCAATATCTGTGACAAAATTCACAGAGCACCTCATTGCATTCAACAGATTAAAAAAAAAGTAAATAAGACGGCACACACAACCAAATCATGCTCATTCAGTGAAGAGAAACTAGGACAGATAGACCCCCCGCCCCCTTTTATTTCTGGCTGCATTTTAATATATTCCTCTGTGCTTGGCATAAAGCTGCAGAGCTGCTCTCCTTCACACGCAAGAACAGGATTGAATTTTGGGGACTAGAAATGCAGGGGGAGAGAGAGAGAGAGTGTGTGTGTGTGTGTGTGTGTGTGGGTGGGGGGGGGGGGGGGGTGTTAGAGAGCGACATATCGAATGATTGAGAGAAACAGAGTGAGCTGGCAGTATGTGGGGGGGGGGGGGGGGGCATGAATCCAATAAATCTGTGTGAGGGGGATCTAATTTCTCTTCCAGTGATGTGAGGACAGACAGAGAATCAGAACACATTCAGTCTGGCCACACACGAGCCAAACCGCTGATATTTAATTCGTCTTTAATGCTTTTATAGTGTTATCTTAAATTTCCTTTCAAAGAGCCATCACTGAGACAATAAGACTGCTGTCGCTCACTCATACCGTCGGTGCTCCCTCTATTACAGCATAGATAAAGACGAGCAGAGGGCACCAGAAATATGGAAGTGTGCCGGGTGACATCCATCTCTGATAGTATCCCAACCCACTTACAAAACTGTCCGACCCATGAACGTCTCACCCTCCTTGCCTCAAGCAGGACACTGAAAAGCCTCAAAGCTCAGACAAGACAAAGGACGAGTACGACTTCAGGTTCTTTGTTTATTTATTTACTTTTTTCAGACTTGGCTGAAGAAAACTTTACACTTTCCTCAATCTCTAACGAGATGGACGACAATAATAATCTGAAATAAAAATCTGAAACTGAGTACTAATTAAAAAAATATGACCAACAACAAACATCTGACCCAATTTTTGTTGAATTTAAACCTCAGATTAGATTAAGTCAAACCAAATGAAATCAATTATTCTTAGATGTTTTGGATATTAAACTATTTTGAGTGTTTTACAGTTTTCTCAGTTGCTAAAACACTAAAATCCATTGACTGAAGAAAGTTCTCAGTTGCTTGAACTCATTAAGCTAACTGTTGAGCCTGTTGCATAGGCGTCATTTTAACCGGGGACGCCGGGGACATGTCCCCGGCAAAATTTGTGATTGGCAGCTGTGTCCCCCCCACTTTCAAAAAAGCCTGCTGATGAGGATTTTTGTTTTACCAACTCAGATCTTATACCAGGGGTCGGCAACCTGTTCCCATCAAAGAGCCATTATTACCCGTTTCCCACAGTAAAGAAAACACCGCAGCAGCCGCGGCGTTGTGGGCGGGGCCTACCCTCAGACAGCAGAGAGCTGCTCACAACCAGGTGACAGCAGCAGGTACCGGTCGCTCGCATGGACATCGCACCCGTGGGGGGTTCAACACCCACACTTTTCCAGCTGTTTTGCTCACCTCCACACCAGTCTGGTTTCTTTATGTCGCACTCACTCTGTTTGCCTCATCTCCTTCTTCACCTCCCGACAGCCGATGTCGGGTTTCCAGGAGAGCAGGAGAGGGAGGGACGGAAGAGCTCGACTGAATTCATCATTTTACATCTTGACATTAGCTGTACAAAGTCTGAGTTTGATAACGTGAAGAACAACAATTTGCAGAGGTTTATAACAGGCACGGCGCCAGGTTTTCATTTTTGGGTGGGCCACGGTAATTTTGGACGGACCTTAATAAGCAGCGACTTAGTGAAGCAGGCAGGTCGCACTAGAAAATTTCGTTTAAAAATACGTCATGAATGTGTTCCCCCGTCATTTTTATTTATAAAATATGAAGTAAAAACTCCCAATTTAATTTTCATTCATTTGTCATTAATATGTAGTCTACACCCGTGCGTTAAGTGGACCATCTTCCAGTGAAAGCAAAGCATCCAGCCCATCTCTCCAAATGCGTAAAATGTGCACCACAGCCGTTAGGCGCGCCACGCACCGTCAGCTACATCAGCCCAGACAAGAGCAGAGCAAATAGAATAGAGGATCATTCCGTCTGGATGTGGATGGAGATTACATTTTACAACAGCCTGATCATCATTTAAATACGTAAACCATCACCTGTCTTGTAGTCCATGCTATCAGCATTATTTTAATTGGTGTGTGTGTGTGTGTGTGTGTGTGTGTGTGTGTGTGTGTGTGTGTGTGTGTGTGTGTGTTTTCCACTTCCAACACTGGTCTAACCAACCAGACCAGCATGTCCAGTAACATATTAATGTTACAATTAAACAGTTTCACTTCATGTAGGCTAGGAACATTCCACCTGCCGTGGCCCGACCGCTTCTGCTCCACATAAACTTTGTGCGTGATCAAATGTCTCTACAGGTGCTTTCTGAGCTGCTATTCTGCCTCAGACTGGATGTGTCATGCGTCTCCATATTAGAGACGGGAAAAAGCGCTGTTCAGCCAAAGTTTCATAATTTCATAAAAAGAACATTTTTCCAAGCTCATCCATGCGCATCAGTGTGCGTCGGGGTAATTCTTTCAAAACAGCCAGCATCCTTGAGTTTATCCATCAAAATACAGTCTAATATAAATATCTGTAACATGCCATTTAACTGTTTTGCCTTCTTGTGAAGATTGTTGCAAAGAGAAACAACTAAACTTGATTAACCCCAGAGCCATGCGCACTGCGCTGTACGTCGTGACTGTAAATGAGGGAGAAACGATTTAATCGGATCCTTGTCTTTTCAACATGGTTTAATGTAAAGTTTCATTCAGTACAAACTTTAGTTACACCCATCTAACGAGACAGAGCCTGGATTTGTATTCTGAACAGTTTAAACATGTTTAAAACGGAGACATGCGTCTAAAATTCGCACCTGCTCCGCTATTATGGAAATTAAACTAACAAGGTGAATAACATCAAATTATTTTAGGCACAGACAACATCTCCCACACTTTTGAAAATCTTGCAATGCGCCTGGTCGCTCGTGTACGTCAAAGTTATCTTTCATAAGATAATCAATAAAACGATTTATATAAAGATGATCCAGAAGTTGTAGCCCGTCTCTGCATACAATATTTTGATATTTTCACCCTGTTGGTGGTTTTACTGAGCAGGTGCCACTTTTGTCATACGTTTCTTTTAAAAACATGTTTAGACTGTTCAGAATACAAATCCAGGCTCTCAGAACCAGAGCGCATGCGGGAAGGTTCCTCCCACTGAAGCGAGTGTTTTCCAAACCCTGTCTCTCAGAGACTTGTCACTTAGAAAATGTTCCCTGATTATGAAACTTTGGCTGAATAGCGCTTGTTCCTGTCTCCAATGTGGCGACACATCCAGGAGCCGTCTGAGGAGAATCCCAGAATCTGACATCCTCCAGCTCAGGAAGCGCATATGATTACGCACAAGCGTGACGCGTCAACCCGGTCTCACAGTAAGACCGGGTTGGAACTGTTCAGGTTTACGCAGACAATCTTTACATTTAGAATTAGCATACAGATGTAAAATTAATGCAGTAAAATATAAAGCTTTTTATTTAAATATCAATTCATTATTTTACGAGCACAGAGAGCCACATCAGATGGATGGAAGAGCCGCATGCGGCTACAGAGCCGCCGACCCCTGTGCTAGCCTATATTGTCCCCAGCAATTTTTAAACCCCACTCAAGTGTATGGTTAGTGTCCCCAGCAATTCTGAAAACAAACTGACGCCCTTGCTGTTGTCAAAACCTTAAACCATTTCACACGGTTTAGCAAAACTCTAAACGCATTCTCATTCTTTAAACACATTCTGCACTCTAATGTACATCATGTCATCCATAACAGTAAACACAAGTGGCACACATTTACCCATAACAAGAGCACAAATGTCACTGATTGAACACAATCAGTCAAAATAGATTTCACTTGTTTCAAATGGTGTGACAACCAATATAAGCAAGTTCAGAGAGCAAACAGGTTGTTGAAGGTGGGAATGAGAAAATGTGACAATGGATAGAATAATTCATGTGAGAGGACAAGGACGGGTGCGTATGCGAGGTGGGGGATGAGGAGGAGGGCAAGAAAGAGAAAGAGGAGGATGAAGAGGAAGTGCGAGACAAAGAGCGGAAATATCCAATGAAATTTGAGCAACGATCATAGACCATGTTGTTGTCCATGGGTTGACAATGAGGGAAGCAGGACTTAGAGTGCAACCCAATTTGAGCCTCAGGAGGGAAAATATTGCATGTGATGTCAATGAGGTGCTGTGGCCTGACCCAGCCCACAGACAAGAAGAGGCCCATTGATAACATGTTTAGTCCTATGATGTTTTTCATTTTATGTATTTTTTTTTCACTGTCCAACAAGATGGAGGAACTACAAGTCCTTTCAAGGACTCAGCCAGAGTTTCGGCAGTTTCGGAACCACTGGAGGAGATAATGCAAAGAAGGATTCTCCAGAGAGTCAAGAAAAGTATGGACAACCCTGAGCGTTCTCTTCACAAGACTGTCCGACAACGGAAGAGTGTCTTCAGTCAGAGGCTTCTTCAGTTTGGCTGCAACACTGACCGCTACTGGAGATCCTTCCTGCCAACAGCCATTGTAATATACAATAACTTTTCGATGACTTGATTATTATTATTATTCTGAGCTACTACAGCAATCGATTTCCCTCTGGGATTAATAAAGTAGTTTTGAATTGAATTGAACACTGTAGTACAATGGACTGCAGGCTGTATATGGTACAATAAACTAATTGTATGGCCCTGAACATTGTGCTTTCTATTTTTTTATGTATTATTTACTGACTGCTTGATGGTGTATGCAATTTTGAGTGATTTTTTTATGATTTGAGAGTAGTGTTTGATTTTGAGCACAGCTAAACAGTTTTGAGGCGAAAGTTTGATTTTGCAAGAGGAATGAGAGGTTTTATAAATCATGCTTGAAGCTGAGGTTTTGTGTTTAATGTTTTGAGAAAAGGGAGCAAGGCTTCAGGAATTGTGCTTTAGCAATTGAGAAAAACTGTAATTAGGACCCAGCCAACCCTCTGAGGAAATGAAAGAACACCCATTGTTGTTTTTTTCTTTTAACAGCACAATCGATGACACATTCAAGGAGCCCCCTGTGACAAAGAGGTTGAAATGACATTGATGTGAACTTTTTTTCCAGCTTCGCAATGTGGTTCCATTTTTTTTCTCTATAAAAGAGTAAAAAATCAGACGGACTGGAACAAATTTTGACCAAGTTACTGTCATTTTAAAGACATACAGAATACTTTAGACTCTTACAATGTAAGAACATTGATTTTGTGCCAACCACTCAAACGGCACATCAACTATATGCACATTAAAAGCAGCATCTTCAGTGTGTGACTGACACAAAACAGAAGTGTGGAATTTCCATGCCAAACAGCTCAGTAGCCTAGTGGTGGAGTGTCCACCCTGGGACTGGGAGATCGAAGTCCGATTCCCGGTCGGGTCTTACCAAAGACTTTAAAAATGGGACCCAACGCCTCCCTGCTTGACACTCAGCTTTAAGGGGTTGGATTGGGAGGGTTAAACCATCAAACCGTTCCCGAGCGCGGCCACAGCTGCAGCTCCCTCCATTGGGATGGGTCAAATGCAGAGATGAATTTCACCAGTGTTTGATGATGACTTTGGATCTTTAACTTTGACTTTAAACTGCCCCATCTATGTATGTAGCCATTTGCTACATACATAGATAGTTCCTACCATTTAAAACGGATGCGTTTAGTTTTATGGTGGTGAGGGTTCTCAGTCATCCAGGTTATGGTAACTCAACGTTTGGCTTCTCATCTGAGGAGCTTTGTTCATTTAGTTGTTTAATGAGCAAAAACTCCCTGATTGATTAATGCTCTCTTTAGAGACTGAGTATAGGTGCCAATATGGCAGCCTTGTATGTTGGATCATCGGTTGAAGACAAGCAAACCAGAGACAAAACAACTCAAGATCAGATCAAGTAATCGTGACCAGAAGTCCAATGTTTCTCCTGGATGTAAAAGGTTTTTATCCAGTTTACAACAGAAATATTGATCACTTTTCAGCTATCTTAAAATACTAAATTTTAACGTTCCTAAGAGTCATGTGAATAATTTATTTTCTGCACATGTGGAAGTCTGTGTTTGGGTTCTTAGCTATGTCTCACCTTACCATGACAAGGCCCAGTACCATCTGGAACACCAATGTTTGATGTTTATAAATGATAAATGACCCGAACTCTTACATCGCCTTTCAGAGTCAGAACTCTTCAAAGTGCTTTACACTACAGAGTATCATTCATCCATTCACACCCTGGTGATGATGAGCTACAATGTAGCCACAGCGGCCCTGGGGCGCACTGCAGCGCTGAGGGTTTCCAAGCACAGGCACCACAGGTCCCTCCGACCACCACCAGCAGGCAAGCTGGGTTAAGTGTATTGCCCAAGGACACAACAGCTGTATTCTCTGGTGTGGAACCAGGATCGAACATGCAACCTTCTAATTACCTGACAACCCTCTACCCTGAGCTACTGCTGTCCTCACACTTAATCAGAATACACATCCATGGGTAATAGTGTAAAAACTCCTGCACCCAAGGTGTGATCTACACTGGTTTGTGTTAGTGCTGCTGTTAGCTTTGATCTGGTTTTTTTAAATTGATAAAAGGCAGAAATCCCTTTTAGTGGTAGGCTAAAAGTGTTTGATTTAAGATACCAGATGCAAAGGGTCTGCAAGCATCTTTCTTCAAACTGTTCTTATATTTAATCCCCACTGGGCACAATCCATTAAAGTCAGACCCTCCCCATCTTAGACTGAATTCAAACGCTCAGCTTTTAACTCGTGGATCATCCCCAAAGACTAGACAACCCTCCTTCCTGAGTGGGATGGTACTGTTGTAATACAAACTGTGGGATGGTACTGTTGTAATACAAACAAGGATCTCTAACTACAGAAGGCTAACAGAAATGTCTAATACCACAGCAAGTTCCTCACTTATATTCCTACCTAGCTACTTCTGGCACATGCTCAGGTCGGGGGATTTTTTGGGGCTAACATGATAAAGAAAGCAATTCTAGAAGCTAAATGTCTTTGTGACATGCAGAACTATTCGCCAAGCTATAATCAGAATGTTGCAAAACCAAGAAATCTTAAAAGTTGTCCCATTCCTGAGAAACCTTGACACATTTTCAATATTCAGTCGAGAAACTGTGAATTATTCGTAGTCACGCAATAAGCAAAAACAGATTTACCACTCAACAAACAGAACAGATACATCACCTCTAAAATATTATCTGCTCCCTGTTGGAGGAAATACAACCTGGGTCTGGAAAATTATTTATCCAGAGTGAATAACTTCCGCTGTCTTGTAAAATATTAGCGCCCCCATTCACAACACATCCAACAAGACCTCAGAGGTGAAAGCTCTATTATGTTGTGATGAATGGAGGGAATAAAACGTCTTCTGTGTTATCTCAGCGTTGGAGACGACTTCTCCAAGTATTCACAGGTACTTTACATTCACAATGGGCTCCACATGGAAGTGTAACAGTGATAAGGATGAGAGGGGAAGTCATGGCAGGGATCGCAGAGGTGAAGGTTGTGTACACAAGCAATTGGGTGTAAAAACGCATGTGTGACTTTTACATCTGAAATATCTGCACCAGATGTCATGGAGTTCTGTTCATAAGTTTATCCTGTTTCTATTAACGTCATGCTCACTCAATGCTTCTACCTCAACAATGGAAAAGCAGCCTGTTGATGCTCATCAAGATCATCAGGACCATCAGAACGAGGAGGGAAAAAAGACAAATCTAGATAGACACGAGACGTAGTAAAATGAAAGAATCAGACAGTCTTTACAAGTTTTTTCTGCTTTGAGGAAAATACATTTCAATTACATTTTCATGCACTAAAGAAAGAGTCAGACCTGTGGAGTTCACATGAATAGGGAGCCATAAGGTTGGTTTATGTTTGACGCGTCCGCGAGGTCCGCACGGCTCCGCGGGGCGAAATTGTGTCATTTTAACAACCACGCCCCTCCACAACGCCTCCGCACAGCCCAAAATTTCCGCACCGCGCACCTAGGAAATTTTCTAACCACGCGGACGGTCAGACGCGGAAAAACATGGCGGACTGCCAAGAACTAGTAAGGCAGAGGTTCGTAAATACAGACATGTGTATGATTCAGCTCTCAGAGATCACTGTGATCAACATGTTGTTAATAATTCTTGGAGAGAAATAGCTCGCACGGTCGGAAAAGACGAGGACATTGTTAAAAAATGCTGGAATGCCATGTTGTAAACAACAGTCATTTTTACTTCTACTACGGTTTAGTGTTGGATGCATGCCGTAGAGCTCCATGCTGCCCCCTACAGTTTGGGAGGATATTTGCTCACTGCAGAGACAAGCCGCATGAACCATAAACTCTGCGAGTTATGAAGCGCGCTCCATCTGCGAGCCGCATCGCCAAGTGGAAAGTGAATGCGTCAAGCATAAACCAAGCTTAAGCCTCCTCCCTTTCCGGTCGGCTCATTTGTCACCAGAAAAACAAAAAAATGAATGCAAGTCAACGAGGCTTAAGAGCTATTTTCTAATCCGCTTTGTCTTACGCCCAGCATTGCACATATGTTGTACTGCAATTTTAATGAAAACTAATGATGTGTGTTTCAACCATGCCAGTCACGTACTTAGATTTATCAGCTTGTAAAAGTTCGTAATTAGCATGACTACAAACCAGACATTGGCACATCGCATATGTGACGTCACCACAGAATGTCCTCTCTCCTAGCGTAGCTGCTACTTACCACATGGCCCGATTTACGGTGGTTCTTTCCACCTGAAGGAAGGATTTGAAGCTAGCTGAACTCACAGCCGCTTTCCCTCCATTTTCTCCGTGTCTGGTTTGATGACGTCACTTTCCTGAAGTGCATTTGTAGTCCTGGACTTATTTTCAGACAAAACCTAAAATAACATTTCCCCCCGTTTGAAAATGAGCGCTTTCTCTGTATCAAAATGCGTATTAAAAATTCACGGACATCATTATGTGAAATTCATAGCACATAACAAGCGGGATTAGAAAATAGTGTTGTTGTTTTTTTTGCCCCGTTGACTTGCATTCGTTTTTTCCGTTCTTCCGGGGACCCATGGTCCGGATGGGCATGACTTAGGCTTCTTATATTCAGCCTGAGGAGGACTGGTTGAACAGACCCACATTAGTTTGTTGGAAAACTTTTTTGATGGCTTTAAAAGTAAAGTTGTTTTACACAGGTGCTAAGCAAGAAAGACAAAGATTAGTTTAGGGAAGGGAAATCCTTAGACGTGCGTGACAAGAAGAAATAAATGTATTTATGCGGAACCAGCAGGGTGTGGACAGTTGTAATGAGCTGAAGCTGAAGACAGGAGATTTAAATAAATAAAAGGGTGAACCATTGTTTTTTTCATGTCTCTTTAGGGTTTTACAGATCAAAATTCCGTGTCACTGTGCATAAATATCACTACTTAGGATCATCCAGTTTTAGAAACACATTTTTTCCAGCCAACAAAGTCTTCACCTTTTCTTTTTAGGATTTTTTTTCATCCCAATGTCTCTGATATTCTTGATCAACCGAGTAAGTTAAGCTTTTCAACTGATTTTCTTTATAAGTGTTCATTTAAGCTCATCATTGCAATGAGAACCTTCTTTTTTCACATTTAGTCTAATATTTGTAAATTAATGTTTACTTTCACAAGTCTTTAATCAAATCCAATTTCCTCTCACTAATAAAACGTTCTCTATGCTACTGCATGAAAAGCTCATGCACTCTCGTAAAAATCGGAGAGATGCTCTTTTAATATTTGCTTGGTTTTCCCTCCAAATCTACTTAGACTCAGCACAGCCAAGAAGTTCTTTTTTAACCTAAACAGTTCTCTAAAATCCCCAAATACGTCACAATGACAGAAACGTCCTCTCAGGAGACACTTGTCAACCTTCCCAAGGTCTTCTACTTTGCTTCTGGTTATCAAGAACTTTAATTAAAAGTGAGTTCAGTCAGTGGAGAAAACATAGAACTGTGTGTGTGTGTGAGTGTATGTGTGTGTGTGTGTGTGTGTGTGTGTGTGTGTGTGTGTACTTGGGATGTAAATTGAATAGATTATAAAATAACCAGGACACACTGGTTGTATGCTTTAGTAGGATATAGTAATTAATGAAGATTTACTGATCTTCTTTATAAACTTGTATCAACTTTCTTTCCTTTTAAACTTGAGACTAGCCCAGGTTTTCCACTAGATGTATAGGTATTATGCAACATCTGCAAAGCTCAACGCACATGTTAGCCACCATTAGGGTCAAAGGGTGTCATGTCTGAGCTTTGTTTGCAGGTGGGTGTGTCTGGAGAGCTCAGCTGTATCAAATCAGCTCATCAGCGGTCAGGGGATTTAAGAAGCAGTGGGACAACACTGGGGCGACGGTGGCACAGGAGTTAAGTGCTCGCCTCGCAATCGGAAGGTCGCAGGTTCGAGACCCGCTCAGTCTGTCGCTGTTGTTGTGTCCTTGGGCAAGACACTTAACCCACATTGCCTGCTGGTGGTGGTCGGAGGGACCGGTGGCGCCAGTGCTCGGCAGCCTCGCCTCTGTCAGTGCGCCCCAGGGCAGCTGTGGCTACATTGTAGCTCATCCCCACCAGCGTGTGAATGTGTGTGTGAATGGGTGAATGACTGATTGTGTTGTAAAGCGCCTTGGGGGGTTCCAGGACTCTAGAAGGCGCTATATCAAATACAGGCCATTTACCATTTACCATAACACACCAGCGCCAGATGATGATGGTAGCTTCTAGCCCTCCTCCTGATCTTTCTGAAAGATATCAGAATTTGTTTATCTGCCCATTCCTGCCCTTCGGGCAGTTAACTTGTTCTGCCCTCCTGATCACTCAAGGTTCCAGTCATCTATTCATATTCACTTTCTACAATATCACCGGAACCATCATCAATATTCCAGTCCCGCCGTTTGCCCCTGATGGCCTGCTCTACGCCACTCACCGGCCCACCTGCAGCTCCTCGGTCTCCCTGCTCAGCCGGGCCTGGCATTCCCAACCCCCCCAAGAACCCGGATCATCCAGGAAACCGTGAGCCCGTTGCCTTCCTCATCATCCTCTCATGTTGTTCCAGACTCTGACCTCTCTTCCTCTCTCAAAACCCCACGGATCCACTTCCTGTCCATCGGAAGCTACCTCTACCGCACCATACAAAATAAACCATTTTTAGCTACCTTCCGACTCCTGGTGGTGATTCTTCATGTCGTGGGTTAAGAAATTGCCTTCAAACATGACAAAGGGTATGTTTTCGCCAGCCGCAAAGCAGCAAATCTTTGACATATCCTGGACGCAAGTGTTGTAGTGCGTTGTTCTGCTACATTTTTTAATCTGGACTTTTTTATGCAATATGCTTTCAGCACGCGTCAAGCTCAGTATTTCAGATCAGACCAAACAGGAAGTTAAACACAAGAGCAGTGTAAAACATCATTCAACTTTCAAAAGTTGCTCTGTGACGCCTCCGTGGCCAAGGTATGAAAACCAGGACATAAACCAAAGGTTGTTTGGATGCATACTGCCATGTTTTCCCCAGCTTATTATGTAAACTGCCAAAATCATGCATCATCCTACAATTCTGCTGCAATTGTGATCCTGTGGGATGCATACTGCTGCTGATGAGCATCCCCGGTGGGAAGGACACACCGCTGAGCTAGTGAGGAAACTTTCCTGAACTTGTTTTGGCATTCACTTGTTTTGAGCTGTAAGAGCTGATTGGTGACTGTTAAACAGCTTTGGTGAAGCTGTGTGGGGCATAGTGACCAACACTATCATAAAGGATTACTGCCAAGATGCACTGATGAAAGGATGAAATAACCACTAATGTCCTTACTTTTTGTATTGAGTTTGGTTGACTAATTTGGTGACTGAGGTCACATCTCAAATATGTTGCATGCTCTTCTCTCCTATTTTAAGATATGAACTAGACATAATGATAATGATAATTTATTTCCACATTTATATCAAAATTAAACTGAGTAGACATACACACTCACCTAAAGGCTACCTGAGCATTGTTTCTGACCATGTCCATCCCTTCATGACCACCATGTGCCCATCCACTGATGGCTACTTCCAGCAGGATAATGCACCATGCCATAAAGCTCCAATCATTTCAAATTGGTTTTTTGAACACGACAATGAGTTCACTGTACTACAACGGTCTCCACAGTCACCAGATCTCAACTCGATAGAGCATCTTTGGGATGTGGTAGAACGGGACCTTCGTGCCCTGGATGTGCATCCCACAAATCTTCAACTGCAAGATCCTATCCTACCAATATGGGCCAACATTTCTAAAAAATGCTTTCAGCACCATGTTGAATCAATGCCACGTAGAATTAAGGCAGTTCTGAAGGTAAAAGGGGGTCAAACTGTCATGAACGGAACTAGAAGGACCCGTGATGACAAACACAGTAAAGCACTTTTAAAAGTCTTTATTAGACATGGCGTTACCCAAGGAGCTGAGCTGCAGAATGCCAAACAGGGAAATATATATATATATATATATATTTTTGTATATATATATATATATATATATATATATATATATATATATATATATATATATATATATATATAGTGCTGCCCCTTTAAGGCAGACATGTAAATTTAGCTCTGTGTGTGCGTGCGCACGCATGTGCGTGCGTACGTTATTTGTACCGGTAGACTTGCCATAGTTATTCTCAACTGGAGATGACCGTTAAGCTAACTGTTATATTTTCTGCATATTGGTTCATCTTTTCTTGCTAAGCCTGAAAGAGCACATGCCTGTAAGTCATATATGTTTGTTGTGTTGAGCGTATTTATTATAGTTTTATGTAACAGTTGAGAATCTTGTGTGTGTAAGTTTTTATCTCTAGTAAAAACGGTCGTGATGCAAATGCGTTAGCCCGTCTATGGGATTTTACATATATTCTTAGCATTGAGCTAACCACTAGGTTCTTGGGGAAAAAACTCATGATTGTTTTATTATATCTTCATGGTTTACACATAAAGTACATGAAAGTTTATTATTAAGTATTTATTAAAATAAAATACATATAAATACATCACAAATGTAACATAATTCATTTATTGTTTTTCTGTATTGCAGCTTTACAGTGCCTTCTGCAGTAAATATCTAAAACGTCCCTGCTGACTCCTGGATGTGTATCGTGGACCTGTTAAGCTATCTGCCAAGCTAGAACCCAGCTTCATCATCTAGTGAGGGCAGAATATATATATATATATATATATGTATATATATATATATATATATATATATATATATATATATATATATATATATATATATATACAGTGGGGCAAAAAAGTATTTAGTCAGCCACCGATTGTGCAAGTTCCCCCTCTTAAAATGATGACAGAGGTCAGTAATTCACATCATAGGTACACTTCAACTGTGAGAGACAGAATGTGAAGAGAAATTCATGAATTCACATGGCAGGATTTTTAAAGAATTTATTTGTAAATCAGAGTGGGAAATAAGTATTTGGTCACTTCAAACAAGGAAAATCTCTGGCACTCACAGACCTGTAATGTCTTCTTTAAGAAGCTTTTCTGTCCTCCACTCGTTACCTGTATTAATGGCACCTGTTTGAACTCATTATCTGTTTAAAAACACCTGTCCACAGCCTCAAACAGTCAGACTCCAAACTCCACTATGGCCAAGACCAAAGAGCTTTCGAAGGACACCAGGAAAAGAATTGTAGACCTGCACCAGACTGGGAAGAGTGAATCTACAATAGGCAAGCAACTTGGTGTGAAAAAATCAACTGTGGGAGCAATTATCAGAAAATGGAAGACATACAAGACCACTGATAATCTCCCTCGATCTGGGGCTCCACGCAAGATCTCATCCCGTGGGGTCAAAATGATCATGAGAACGGTGAGCAAGAATCCCAGAACCACACGGGGGGACCTGGTGAATGACCTGCAGAGAGCTGGGACCACAGCAACAAAGGTCACCATCAGTAACACACTACAACGACAGGGAATCAAATCCTGCAGTGCCAGACGTGTTCCACTGCTGAAGCCAGTGCATGTCCAGGCCCGTCTGGTTTGCCAGAGAGCACATGGATGATACAGCAGAGGATTGGGAGAATGTCATGTGGTCAGATGAAACCAAAGTAGAACTTTTTGGTTTAAACTCAACTCGTCGTGTTTGGAGGAAGAAGAATACTGAGTTGCATCCCAAGAACACCTTACCTACTGTGAAGCATGGGGGTGGGAACATAATGCTTTGGGGCTGTTTTTCTGCTAAGGGGACAGGGCGACTGATCCGTGTTAAGGACAGAATGAATGGAGCCATGTATCGTGAGATTCGGAGCAAAAACCTCCTTCCATCAGTGAGAGCTTTGAAGATGAAACGTGGCTGGGTCTTCCAACACGACAATGATCCCAAACACACCGCCCGGGCAACAAAGGAGTGGCTCCGTAAGAAGCATTTGAAAGTCCTGGAGTGGCCTAGCCAGTCTCCAGACCTCAACCCCATAGAAAATCTGTGGAGGGAGTTGAAAGTCCGTGTTGCTCGGCGACAGCCCCAAAACATCACTGCTCTCGAGAAGATCTGCATGGAGGAATGGGCCAAAATACCAGCTACTGTGTGTGCAAACCTGGTAAAGACCTATAGTGATCGTTTAACCTCTGTTATTGCCAACAAAGGTTATGTTACAAAGTATTGAGTTGAGTTTTGTTATTGACCAAATACTTATTTTCCACCCTGATTTACAAATAAATTATTTAAAAATCCTGCCATGTGAATTCATGGATTTTTTTTCCACCTTCCGTCTCTCACAGTTGAAGTGTACCTATGATGTAAATTACTGACCTCTGTCATCATTTTAAGTGGGAGAACTTGCACAATCGGTGGCTGACTAAATACTTTTTTGCCCCACTGTATATATATACATATATATATATATATATATATATATATGTATGTATAAATGTTGATGATTGCTCCATTTTTACTGAAATATTCTTGTTTTGACAAAATAAGCAGCAATAGATATGCTTGAAAATCCCCAACTTACGTACAAGTTACCCCTAAAAGACATGAACCACCATGCTATTCAAATACAAACAAAATGATCAATGTCAACTTCAGTCACTTAACGTCCTTAAACAGCACACAGTCTTAATGTCTCAGCCTCTTCCGTAAGGAGGGTCTGGACCAGAGAGAGGCCTGTCACATGGAGAGCAGGGACTCACAAGCCTGTGTAATTAGAATCAATAATTCATTTTCCCCTTTTCTGCCACTGTTCCATTCAAACAACCTCTCACACACTATTGAGAGCACCTCCAAATCTCCTCCAGGTCACAGTAATTGGACTGTTTTTTTTTATTTCTTCCTCTTCACTTTTGACCAAAATCTCATTAGCTAAATGTAGAGGAGGGCATTCTTCTTGGGGTAATTGTCTTCGACTGCTATGTGAAACTTTTGATGCCCTTTTCTTGGAGCTGGCATTGTTCTTTTAGGTTTGGTTAATTTGGGGAGCGGCAGGAACTTTAGGTTGCTGAGTTTATGGGTGTCCTGCTATTTTCCCCCTTTCCTGCTGGAGGTCTGAATCAGAGAGCTTTTACAGTCAGCGAACGACGAGGAATGGGACTTGGATTTCTGTGTGTACTGGCTGGAATAATTATAGCACTTTTTGCATTTCTTCACTTGAATGGTGGATTTAATCACCATCACCCATTGTGTGAATGTATTCATTCAACGTCTTTATCAGCGCGTTTGAGCAACTATAATTACACACATGCTGGTGATGTAATGGACTTCAATTGCACATATGCAAATCTATTCCAATTTTGCTGATAATTTGGACAATTTTCTTGACAACTCTATCGTGAATATTGTGTATAGTCACTATTACAAGAGCAAGACCACTAAAATTGATCACTGCTGCAGCTGTCATCCATCATCATTGCATCTAATTTCCTGACCAGCATCGATCCGTATTGGTGTGTCCATTAAAATGCCACCGTCACCATAGATGAATCCATCACATGCAGAACTCGCATCACTCTAAACTTGTGAAGCGAATCACAGTCGGTGTCAAACAGAAGATTGCTCTGGGACATTGTAAAGATCATGGCTACCAAAACATGTATTAGCTCCTGCACAGGCAAACTACAGCTGCACATTTCTATCTGTGGGTGTCACCCACAGAGACATAGATAATGGTGGTTGTGACTGGCTTCTCTGTCACTCTGCCATTCCCGTCTCCCAGGCTGGGATTTAATGTGACACTTATAGCTATTGCATGGCATAGCCCCTAGATAGCGAGAAACCATGCCTGAATGGAAATGAGACAGTCATCTGTCAGCTGCACCCATCAAACCACTGGGAGACTGACAAAGAGTCTGGAGGAAAGATTGAGAGAGATTCTGGGTGATGGAGAGGAAGAGGAGGAATCCCATACACACTTTTCATATTGGGCCCTCATCATTGACGCTTTTATTTGATAACAGCAACGGTGGCATGACTCAGCTGGTGCAGAATATGAATGTAGACAAACACAAATCATTGGTTTGTATCTTGCAAGTATTTCATTCAAAGCTTTTATTTGTGGATGTAAGAAAACATTTTTTCATCTGTGGCGTGTGAGAAACAAGCCCCCACAATGCCGCTCTAAAAATGGTCCCATCCCGGAAGTAAGAAAAATTGCAGTTCCACCCTCATCCGCTGGGGGCTGGTGCCAGAAGCGAGCAAATCCTCATTGACTCCCATGTTAAAAATGCCGATTTCACAGCAGAAATAAACATGTTTACAGCCTGGTACCAAAACATGTTTTTTGTCTAAATTATCTAGTTTATACTCATGACAACTCTGAGGGGGGTGAATTTTTTTCTCACTCTTCTGTTTAAGTGTATTGAAAGCCTAAAATTCTGTATAATTAATGAGCATCCGACACACGTGACCGCCGCCTCAGACCCACGTGACCAGAGAGCTAGCTCCGTGGAAAGGCCTCAGTACAGCCTCGGTCTGGCTTGGAAACTGCTCCGGCATTTTGAGTCTCTGTGTTTGTGTATTCTTCTTTGGATATTATTGGAGCAATTGTTGGACAAAATGACTTGCAGTGGTATTAATTGCACTAATAGAGCGTCCAAGGAGTCTCCACTTCATTTTTTTCGGTAAGTTAAAATCTATATTCGTATTTATGTCACTGCCACCTTTAAACTAGCTGAGTTTACCGAAGTAGCTAGCTAACTATCAGTTTAACATGTAGCATGTACTGTTTAACCATGAAATTTAAATGTGAAATACGGTAAAATAATTAATAGGGCATATTTAGATGGGTAATAGGGTAAAACCCAGTGCATTTAAGATAAAAATGGGTTGAAATATGACGGAGCGCTAAGAGGGAGACTTCTGTGTCCAATCTTCCATCCGGTAATCCCCAGCGGTCAGGCCGGCGCCTACTTGCTGCGCCTAGCTGCTGCACGGTCTGACCGCTCGTGGAGTTTTTCATGTCTGACTTTAACCGCATCTAATACTGTATTACGGCGTGAGCGCAACAGCGACAACTTAATATCGATGTGTAAGCAGCCTGAGTGGTAGGGTGTTTTCATCTGAACCCTTAAAACCTCCAGCAGGCTATGCTGCACTATTGACGTGTTAGCGCGCGGCGCTAACAACTTAGCAACGTGACATGTCTCTGAGAAAGCGTAAAACACGGACGCTTCTTCTGAAGCGGGAAAATAACACCTCTTCTTAAGCAGAGCAGGATGTCGCCTCGGCTCGTTCACGGCCGAGCCGGACTGAGCTCGATAACATTGACCAAGCACAGCCACTGGGCCGTTGTAGCTGCCACCAGGCCTGCTGAAGGAACTCCAGCGGGTTTCATCAGACTCGTAAAGTTTCTTGTTTTTGCTGGGGATTTCTGTATTTTACCGCTCCCTCCTGCAGTCTTCCCCTATTAAAATTTAAAATGTGTAACTTTATGTATTGTGATGAATATTCATGTAAAACTAAAACGTTAGGCATTTAGGGGGAAAAAACAAAATAATAAACATTATACAGATGTCAAATAAATCAAACTGTAATTAAACTATATATTTTCAAAGTCATATAGACAGCATGATGGTTTGTGTGATCCGCGCGGTTTCACTTACACCCCTTTAATGATCAGGCTGTTTTTTATTATTTTTATCAGCTGATAGCAGTTAAAATTATGGTAAAAAATACTTTTATCTGTTTTTGATAACTTAATGCCCAGGAAGAGCATCTTCTCTAGACATTAAATATAACCCAAATGTTTTATTATGAGCAGATCTGATGAAGGTGTAGACAAGCAGTCTGCAAAGTAAAACTTGTTTAGAGTCCAAACTCTTACTAAAGCTTTTGAAAAGAAAAAATGGTTGAATTTTGAGAAATATCCACAACAGGGGAGCGAGACCTCTGAAAAATGTAAATTTTCTCTGAATTCATAGAATAATGTGAAGATTCTGGGAAAAGTTGGGATTCTGAGATTAAAACGTAAATCTTTCTTATCATAATTCTGGCAGTTTTTGTGTCCTTCTGCTGTGGAAAGTTGTGCAACATGAAGATACTGAGAAGATGCTTAAAACCTGTATTTTTATTCCATCCATAAATAAAATCATGAGCTATTTTTTTTAATCCAAATTTGATCCAAAGGGCCATCGTTGGTTCCAGACCCGTTCTAGAACATTCCTCTAATCTTAAAGTCATCATCAGTTTCTTCCTTTTAACAAATATTTATTTGTTCAAATATTTAATATTTATAACTGGAATATTTGTTCCTCCCTCTCCCACTGCAGTTAGTCCTGTCCTGCAACCCTGTTTTTGCAGCTTAGTGAAGCCAACCATCACTAACCTGGGGGTGGTTTTGGACCCAGAGATGCGGATGGACTCCCACATTAGCCAGGTGGTTAGATCCTGCTTTTCCCGGCTTTGCCAGCTACCAAAGATGAAGTCCATCCTGAAAGACGTGTCATATTTTCTCCCCAAGCCGGACCTGACCGTCATGTATCGGTCCAAAATAGTGTGATGATATTGTGTTTTTTGTACATAACAGACTTTTTAACAGACAAATTTGTCGCATTCTCCTACACCTCTTCACGGGCTCGCCACAGTAAATATTCTATTTGGCGAGAGATAAACTTTATTGTATTTATCCTAGTGAATCTATAATTAAACGGGTAAACTAGTAGCACCACATCCAACATCAAAGAAAGTAAAATGTTACTATCAGGAGAGGGAGAATGTTTAAGTGGTTAGCAGCAGTGTGCTAGCCGATGGCCCCCTCCATGAGGCCACCACAGCTCAGCAGAACGTCATTGTAGCTTCTTCTGGGGAGAAAAACACTTAGAGAAAAAATAAAGTTAACAGCTGAAATAGCAGGAAATAATACAGTTAAAGAGCAGATTGTAGAAGAAAGAAACCCCTGGGTTAAACTGGTCTGTCTACTGCATAATGCTGAACTCTAACATGTGTCCTCAGGGAAGGACCTGATTGGTGTCCAGAACCTGCTGAAGAAGCACCAGGCTCTGCAGGCTGAGATCACAGGTCATGAACTTCGCATCAAGGCTGTCACCCAGAAAGGAGAGACCATGGTGGAAGAAGGTAGAGCAGGTCTGGTCCTGACATGTTTCTGAGGTGTCTGCAGGTTCTGGCTCACTTTTTTTGGGTCCAGGTCACTTCGCTGGTGAGGAAGTGAAGACTAAACTGTGGGAGCTTCATGGATGTTGGGACACGCTGAAGGCCAAGGCGTCCCAGAGGAGGCAGGACCTGGAGGACTCTCTGCAGGCCCAGCAGTACTTTGCGGATGCTAATGAGGCCGAGTCCTGGATGAGGGAGAAGGAGCCCATCGTTGGAAGTCCAGACTAAGGGAAAGACGAGGACTTGGCCGAGGTATGGAAGTCCCTTCCTGAGAAACTCCAATCGCTTTTCTTTGCTCTCTTTCCAGTCCTTCATAATTAGTGTTTCTGTATTTGTCATTTCCTTCGGTTGTCAACCAGACATCGTTGCTCGTTTGAGCGTCTCATGGGTTAGGGGTAGAAGTGCTGGCCTCGCACAGGAAGTGATGACAAACGTGTTCCCGTCGCTCTTATTTCAAACGGTTTACAAGCTGTGATGTGTGTTCCCGCTGCAGAGCAGCCATGACACGTGGCAGCCGGCAGAAGGCTCACGCTTTTCCACTAAACACCCGCAGAGCTGCGTCTGCGGTGAACTGAGCAGGGTTTGTTTTACGGTGGCGGATCCGATTGGACCATCGCTGCGAGAAAGCTCCACTTGTGTCAGACGAGCTGAAGGTTCTGATGTTCTGCTCCACAGGCTCTCCTGAAGAAGCACGAGGCCCTGATGTCGGACCTGTCGGCTTACGGCAGCAGCATCCAGGCCCTGAAGGAGCAGGCCCAGTCCTGCAGGGTGAGTTCAGAACCCTCGGTCCGTCAGAACATTCTTATCCACCACGTTCTAACACCAGACCTGTTAACCCGAACGCAACAAGGTAATCAGCAGGTGCTTTTGTCCTGCAGGACCTGAAGGCCAACGAGTCCCGCCTGAGGGACATCAACAAGGTGGCATCTGAACTGGAGTCAGAAGGTCTGATGGCTGAGGAGGCTCCTATGGTTCCGGCTCAGGTGAGCGTCACCTGTCTGCAGCAGCTGGTCCCTCTCACTTCCTGGTTTAACTCTGCTCGTCTATGTTTGTAGCAACAAGAACATCTGGGTTCTGCTCCTGGAAAGGTGCATGTTGTCCTCCGCCTCCACCAGAACCAGACGTGGTGTTTATGTTACCACTCATTTGTTTGTTTGTTTGTTTACAGGATGAAGCCGACTCTAACACGGCGTCACCCTGGAAGGTGAGTTCATTCAGCTGATCAGAGGTCACCTCTGATGGCAGCAGTCACGGCCGACCGTGCTGACATCACACAGGAATTCAGGTGACCCGGCAGGCACCAGGTGCTGGTGAAAGTGGGGACATGTCAGCTGGTTGCCATGGCTACAGTTATCTTTATGCATCTGTATGACTGCTGACTGGTGTGTGTTTCCTGTGACCTTTGACCTCAGACCGTACGGTTGGGCGTTCAGACGACGGCTAACTTTAATTCCATCAAGGTAAGAGGAAGCTCTTCCCTTCCTGTCTGAGCGATCCGTCTCCAGGTTTCTTCGTCCGGCGTCCAGCCCGCTGGCGTCCACCTTCATCTCACCTTCATCTCATCTCACTTCATTTATAGTGCAATACTTTCACATTATCATTTTCCCACACTTCTGTATACCTGTATTTTGTTGTTTTTCAATAAAGAATGAAAAATTATTTAAGTTTGGTTTTTGTTGCACACAAATATATATCTGTAAAAAATATCTACAAAGCTAATGTTTACATAACAAGTATGATTGGGTTTTGCAATACGGCACTCAAGTTTATTTTAGTAAGATTTTTAAACCAAGTAAAGTTAGTAAAGAACACATTTCTATTGTCTGCTAAGAAACTGTTGGGATTTAAAATGGGCCTGTTGTACAAATAACTTGTAAATGATTATTCCTCACTTTTGTCTTAACCAAAGAAATTCCAGTAATTGAGCAAAAACATTTATTTTTAACACTACAGTTTATAAAACAGGGCGCAAAGTGTCGGCACATGTATGTATGTCGATGGTCCACCCCAACCGAACCAGGAGACACAGACGTCAGGGAGGCCAAGGTTGTCTCTGCAGCTCCTGGGCACCACGCCTCACTCAGCTGTCTCCAATGATCCAAATGGCTATGGAGGAAAAAATAACAGGTTTGGCCTAGCTGTTTAAAGTACAAAACCATTCATGAAGTGGTCAAGACAAGTACTTGCTACTTACACTTGCTGCTTTGTGTAGCTGACGTTGGAGACACACAGGCTGCCATGGTGACCTTTTAATAGATCTAAGAAAAAAATGTAATAAAAGAATGAAACTTAAAAACTCCCAGACCTCATGTCATATTTACTAATCAGCTATGGCTGATTTGTTTGGATCACAGTGAGTTACACTAATTCTAATATATTTTTATTTCTGTTATACATACATACTTTTTAACTGTTATTTTCACATGACTGTTATCAGGCTCTCTTGTTCTGGTTCTGATGATAACTCTGTGTCTTCCAGTAAGTTATCTTGTGCTTACTTCATCTGTATAATGTATTTACAGTCTATGGTGAGAAACTGACAACATAACCGATGAAAATAGAAAAGCAAAGACCACACTGCAAGTCATTCTCTTCACTTTAAACTGTCCATGAGCACATTTTCTTCACTGATTAGTGTTTAATGCATGAGTGTCACATATCAAACAGATAACCACAGAAATTTTTCAGTAGAATATGTATCTACTGTATGAGGAAATCTTGTTCCAGGGTTTCAAAACTAAAGTATTTTCATGCAGATCATAGACAGAATACAAATGTCAGATGTGGAGCTGAATCCAGAAGTCAAAACTGAAATGAAACTCATGCCCCCTAGTGGCTGGTTCCAGTAAAATGCATCAATATACATAAATGAGATGTTTTCTTCACTAAAAACAAACAACAACCCTTACATTACTCATATTTGACCCTTTTAGGCTTAATTTTGTCTGCATTTCTTAATTTTCTGATTGTCATTTCCATTTTTAGATGTTTAACTATTGGTTTTCCAGTAAAACATGATCTTCAAAACACTGAAGCACTTGGGCTACCTGATCCTCCCTTGTGGTGTCCTCCTCAGGGGCTTCATCCTCACGTTGTAAATGTTTAGCTGTAGTTCTTAGATGACTTTGATGCCTTGTTTCCAGCCCAGTATTTTGTTGATCCATGTCTTTATAGACTTCTGTTCTTTGTTTCAGTCTTCCAGTCTTTTGATCCATGAGATTATTTTGTTGCATTGTCTCTATATTCATTTCCACCCACCAGAAAATGTGTGATATCCTTTTTCTGTCCAGCTCCATTTCCAAGCTAGCTGTTTCTTGATGATGGTAATATGGTATCCCCTTCTTCAGAACCAAAGTGTTATGATAAAAAAATAATAATAATAAAAAAAAGGGTAGTGGAAACAACGAAAATGTAACCATACATATTGGTATCCATACCAAATGTAACATGGGTGATGTGTTGGGAGGTTTGGACTCTAAAAAGGAGTTTTTACATTGTCTTAGAAATGATCTGGAGTAACCCCTATTGGTAAGAGCAGAGAATAGTGTCCTAGTGGCTTCCTTAAAGTCCTCATTTCTAGTGCAGATTCTATGAAATCTGAGCAACTGAGATTTGATGAGGCCTGCATATGTATGTTTGGGATGATAACTGGACTTAAATAATAAGGCATGTGTATCTGTGGGTTTAAAATAAACCTTAAGATCTAACCTGTGTGTGATTGCAAAAGATGGCCCTTTAAATGTTGTCGTGTCCAGAAAATCCACAGAGATAATATTGCTACTGGCCTTGAGTGTAATGAATGAATGAATGAATGATCAATTTATTCAGTCGGTTATCTTAAGATAATGTACATTAACATGTCATACAATTAGATACAAATACCATTTCTCACTAACATGTGCCTTGTTTTTTATATGGTGTCTATTTGGTATCATCTGATGCTTAAAAACACCATGACTGAGTGAGTAGGTGGATCATTCAGCCCCACATCACGAGTGCACTGGCTCTGTCTCTAAAATTATAACACGTGTAACGTCCAGCAATGGTCAGTTTAGGTACTGTTTGACCATTCAACATCTGGTCAAAAAGGAGACACGAGGCTGCACGTAGTCCCTTTAAATCAGCCTTCCTTCCTCACACCAGCTGGAGCAGAGACTGCAGTTCTGACAGAGATAATGAAAAGATAAACAATAACTTTCTTTCCCAAGGTCACATCTGTCTGCCTCCAAAGAAGAAACAACTCCAGCTCGAATCAGTTGCTAAATTCAAGAATGATTTATTAAATCAATATGGACTTCTTCTATGAATTTACAAGAGATGACCATTAAATACATGTTTGTTTATTGCTACTTATGATAATTATAAAACAATGAAATGTTTCATTAATCTGTGCTTAACAATTGTTTAGCATGTTTACTTGACAAGGTCATCACCATTTGCACCCCCACAAGCAAAGTAAGGTGAAAGTTAAACGCATGGCACATAGTTAACCTTTTACCCAGTTCAGAGCCTCTGGATCAAAGAAGGTGTGTTTCTGAGATTCTTGGTAATATTTCTCAAACTTTTCAACTTTTGGTTGTTTGCCCAACAATAACATGAGAACATTCGAGAGTTCGAGAGTTCTAGAGAAAAGCTTCAGACCGGCCACCTGTAGCAAAACCTCTTTAACCAGCAAAGATTTTGACACGTCATCAGAACCTTTAAAACCTTTTTCGCACCCGCGAAGCTGTCCCTGCAGAACAAAGCTGATATTGTTAGGCTCCTTAAGAGTCCGTCAGACGCTCGGTTTCATCAATCTGTCGTGACCCGAGACATCTCTGGACTGAAAGGATCGGTACCACGGTGCTCTACAGCCCCCCGGTGCCAGCGGTCATCCGACCTCTCTCACTCTCGGATCCACCAAGAGGGTCTCTGAATCCGGGACACAGATAGCGTCTGGATGTGGTTTTGATAAGAATTAACTTCATAGCTTAACGCAAACCAAATTCTTTTACGTCCAGAACTCAGCTCTCCGAGATGCGGAAGTTCTGACTACAATATATTCAAACATAGGTTCCAGACACCACCTTTTAGTTCCATCCATTCACAGTAAATAATAGTTTAACCATTTTGTCAAGTTTTTATTGTTTGGAAAATAAATTCTTATTTTGTGTTTATAAACCTGACTGTTTCTTGAATCAAAACGAAGTGTGTACAATCCCCTAATGAATAAAGAATCCTAGAATCTTCTGATTAAACATTCTAAGACCAAGCAGGTTGATGTTCTATATTTATAGAGTATCATAGCTTATTGGTCACAAGTAGAGGTAATATATTAAGCTCTTAAAGCACTCATTTTACCTACGCAACACATGGCAACGTGTGTATAAATGGAATATTTTGGCTTCAGTTTTGAATGAGAGGTAAGCAGAGGCATGACATCTAGTTATCATCTAAATAAATCTTTTTTTGTTTTTGTTTTTGTCAGGAATTCCTGTCTCCCTATGCATGTTTGTTAGTTTCTATATGGGACACTGTGATGGACTGGCAATCTATTCATGGTTTACTCCGCCTCTTACCAAATGACACTTAGAGGAAGGCTCCTACGTGACTGTTCAGGATCACACAGAAAACTCATGACCACTTACAGCTGAATCTGTGAATCCGAAGCATCTGGTGCTACTTTAATGGCTTTGGTGTCACGAACCATGTCCCCAATGCATTGGAACAAATACAGAAACTATCAATTTGCATGTACTATTACCGTTGAAGACCAACTTGACATGGAACATGAATGAAACCAAACTGAAAAGATTCTACAATGATAACAGGAAATGAGGATTTTGGAAAGCTGCATAAATCTTTTAGTTGAAGCAAGCCTGGCAGTTCCTCACAAAGTCTGACAAAGCTGTCTTTGTAAAGTTTCTCTTCTCAAATTGGCAGAACAGCCCAGCCTCAATCATGTTAGATGGAAAGTGCGGCTAAAAATCCTAAAAACAATTCTTGAGCAAAGTCCGCCTGACCTTATGTCCAGTCCCTGGCTGAAGTGTTTGCTGATTATAAAACAGAAACTGTGATAACAACATTTTCAAGTTTTCTTTGATCAAATTGGAGGATCTGGATTTGTATTTATTGAGATGCTTTGCATTTGGCAGACTATTGTGTGAATTTTGGGTAGAAATGGCTTCTGTTGGCTTCTCTGAAATAAAAGTCGAGATGAAAAAGAGTTACATAAACAGTCTTTTGCTCAGTTTTTCCAAATCCCTCAAATTGGACTTGAATATTCTTACAGCAACCTTTGAATTCTAACTCTAACTTCCTTTTCCATCCAAAGGGTCAACAATATCTCCCTTTCTTATGGCTTTTACATTAGACTGGCTAATGCAGCCTTATCCAATCCTCCTGAAGGTGATGGCAGAGGGGAGTGAGAGGCTAGCGAGCCAAAATCTAATTACCATCACAATAAATCAGCAGTAGAGAGACAACAGTCAGAGTAAAGGTGAGGAAAGAAGGCCATGGATTTTCTGCCATGGGACGACTAGCTGTCACTCAGCAGGCTGAAGAAGTGCTGTATACGAAGAGAAGAGCCACAAAAAAGGAGTGTTATCATTGTACGTGCATATGCACTAGCAACTAAACTAGCTAATAGGACACACACACACATACACTCTGTGTTCCATGCATTGATCCCCATAAAAACCAAAAATAATTGACAGTGGCCAACTTGATTGCCTGCGTTGACAGGACAGTGATCAATACTGATGTCCCGCACTGCACTGAGAGCTGAGTTCACTAGAGTAGGTGCTTTGAATTACATTTTTGTCCTGCAAATACACTCACTTAAAAAGAACACACACACACACACACACACACACACACACACACACACACACACACACACACACACACACACACACAAATACACGGGCAGTCCTCGGTAATTAGTCAGCCTGACAGAACATCCCATAGCAAGTAAGGACAACTTCAGCAGTAATAGACTCCTGCAAACAGGCACAGAGTCACACACTTACCCACAGACACCAGGGAGGGTCTCGGCATGGAATGAGGGCCTAATTAAGACATAGAGATAATTGGAGGGGGAGCGAGTGAATGTGTGTGTGGCTCTTTATTTCAAAGAGATATTCAATTGTTCAGAACAACAGAACATGTGCAATAAATAATAATAAAAGTAAATCAACATTTAGACAGAGAAGGGTGACGAGGGGTTTAGAGAAGGAGAAGGGTACAGCAGGGGGAAGCGAAAGGACAACAGGCCACAGGAAAACACATACAGAGGGGATACACTGATGGGAAATATGCCAAATTTAGCAAGAGAGGCTGGCAGAGAGGTCACAGAAAGGAAGGGGTAAGAAAGACAAGGGAGGGGGTGAAAAAGTAGGAACAGCAGATGAAAAATGAGCCTGGCTCACAGACAGTCCTCAGATGACATGACACATTCCCAATGTAGTACAGCCTGGGGGATACACAAGGAATTTTGGGTAATGCGGTCCGACATGCCACAGCTCAGTGGCCTTCTGACTGGCTGCTCTGATCAGGACGATGAGCTCCTGATGTGTGTGTGAAGGGGGGAGAGAGAGAGAGAGAGAGAGAGAGAGAGAGAGAGAGAGAGAGAGAGAGAGAGAGAGAGAGAGAGAGAGAGAGTGCGTGAGTGTGTGTGAGGTTAGCACGGAGATCGGTTAGGGGTGTTCTGGTGGCTTTTATATACTTGTCTTCAGAGTAAAGTAAATAAGCAGTTGCAACACAGCTGAAGTGCATTATAAACAACAGACGATAGCGAGATTTAATTTCCGCACCAAATTGGACAAAGTCTTGTTATCAGCAGCCACAATGATGAGATTCTATCTGAAAGCCAGATCTTAATGATTTAATTTAGGTAAAACATCCTGAAAACATTCACTCAAGTCAATGCACACATCATAACCAGCCTCGAAGTGATTATGGCGATGTTCTTCCTACTGCATTAATCCGTCCATCAACTCAGAATCAACCAGCACAACATACTGGGACCTATATCTGATGGTATTTTCAGACTGTTCATCATTTCAGATCTTCTGGACAGTCCCACATGTTATTTGTTAGAGACAACATCACGTTTGCTGCCGTAAGGCCACACGCATCAGTATTCATGACAGTTTCCAATTATCTGCTGTGCAACATCCATGTAAGATGCTCTGTCATGTCTAACTCTACCCACAAATCATCTCAGGAGTCAGGTTTGCATCTGCTGACAAATACCTCCAAGTATTATTCTTATTATTCTTATTATTATTATGTTTATTCATTTAGCAGACGCTTTTATCCAAAGCGACTTACAATTTACAGCCTATAGGGCATGTTGTGATCTGCGGGGGAAACCGGAGTACCTGGAGGAAACCCACGCATGCATGGGAAGAGCACGCAACTTCGAACGTGCAACCTTCGTGCTGCGAGGCAACAGTGCTAACAACTGCACCAGCATGCCAAGTACTGCAGACATGAGCGCTGACTGTACAAATCTGTAAAGATTTCATCAGATTTCAAGAGGTGATTAAGAAAAATTGAGGATAAAGTCATAAGGAGGCTGTAGACATCCAGGAACATGAATGAAATGGGCTTATTAATAGACATTTTACAGTAAATGCACATTTACCTTATTCACCTTTACTGTGCATGCCCCCTCTCTGTCATTGATAACACTGTACCTCCAAGCCATGCATACATTTATAACCTAAAGCTCCTTGCAGATCTCTGCAGAATCCCCAGAAATGCTTCACCAGCAAGCATCAGGCGTATGAATGATATTAGTTTAATGCAAGATATGATCTATAGAGAACTGCAGGGAGCCTGTAGCCCCATTGCATTTGGATTCAAGGACATATCGCATAAGTAAAAACCATTGGTGCAATGTCATGCATCACACATTAGCCAACACACATCTTACTCACCATAATGATGACTCAAATATGATTAGGTTTTTCCAGAGGTGTGTGTCTGATTTCTGGTTCTCTGTGTGAGTCCGAGGTCATATGTCTCTGCTGAGCTTAGGGACGCGTTGCAGCTATTCCTCACCTCTTCTTATCGTGAGATCGTATCTTACTCTCCCATTCTGCCTCCGTCTCTCTCTACTTCACAGATGTGAATGGTGCTTTTATGGATTAGCCAGCTGATGAAGGATCCATTTTCTGTGATTAACATTTTCACAGGCCCAGGAATTGTCAGTGGGTTCAATTATCACCGAGGAGCCCTCCCATTGTTCAGGTGGCATGCTCTTGCTAAGTGGAAGTTTAGGCCCTCAACAATGTGCATTAGTGCACATCAATTATGCAGGTAGCAGAAATTACATATTTATGTATTCTGATAATTACATTTTTAATACAGCAGATGTCTGCCTCATTTATAGCGGTTAATGAAAATGAATGGCAGCCATTTAAGTGAGGAAATTTCACATGTGGGATGAAAATACATGGAAGGGATTCCGTTTTGCACGGCCAAGTATGGCTGTGTCCCGAATACAAATGTCTCCTTTATTGAATATAAGATTTTAAATACCACAAAGCTCTAATTCCATTGCGGAGATCATGATTAATTTACATAATCAGTAAGTGCCGTGCTAGAAAAAGGCTGCCAACATACAGAGCATGCATTGCATAAGGTGATGATTTAAACGCACTCAGCAGAGGTCACGTTCTAATGCTGATGACCTCATCAGCTAAACACTCCTACCAGTTGCTCACATCAGAAGGCTTTTTTCATCACCAGTCATAAGCTACAAAAGGAAGGAACTTGGACAAAGTTTTGTAGGAAAAAAATGACAGAATAATGTTCGACGTTCCATCAAATTTATGATGGCATTTTCTCCGGGAACTGACGTCTGAGGTCTGAGTCACCAGCTGTGAGTGACATCCTCGAATCAGAAGCCCGCGACAAAATGACAGCAAGACAAATGCAATTTATTTTGATTTTCGAAGAGACTGTTGCATTTAGTGTCCAGTCATTCATACCAATGCAGGCCTGATCATCACCTGATCATTGGAGATCCACACTAGATGCTAACGAGGCAGTGAAATATTTCAGTGAGCCACCGTGAGAATAAAAGCAGAGAAATATCAGTGCATCCGAGGAACGTCATCGCGGGCTGCAGCCTCTGTTCTGTTCTGAACTTTCCTGTCATGCCTCATCAGCACTGCTAACACACTCCCGTAACAAGCATTTCCCACACCCGGAGGTGTGTGAGTTATTTGGTGCCAATAGAAGAGCTGCTGCGATCTTCAAATGTGGTTTTTGTTATGAGCAAAGATGCTTCTGAGATCCACTCTAAATGCAGATTTTATGAAGTGTTTGACATGTGCAAGTAGATTACCCAGTGGGAAATAACCTCAACTATAATTAAATAAAAACACAAGAGGACTTCAGTTTCACTTTCCTCTCAGCTGTTTGACAGGTGAGCTGGCTATGAGGACTTCTTATCAATCCTTCCTACTTTTTTGAGAGTGGGGTTTCTTCAATGGGTTGAATTTAACACCTTTCAAAAGTTTAGCACCACAATTTTCTGACTATAAAAGCAACCAATTACAGCTCTGCAAAACGGAACACATGATGCAGCCACAAAAGATCGTTTTGAAACATTTAGACATTTTTGTAGGATTAGATCATGTTGGATTTGCTTCTTTTTAATTACAGCTTGTTTGTTTTAAAAAGCACAAAGTTTTACTCTTGTGAGACAATTAGATACTCTGAACGTAGCCTCATCAGTGATGCTTATTGGATGAGAAGTGCAAGATTGGACATCACTCTCCGGAGAGTAGTCCAACACTTCTGTGAGGGCTTAGTTAGGTTTATGGAGCTCATGCATCATTCTGACTTGGCAGAGGAGGGCCCCACACAGGCAAAGACAACTGTGAAAATGAGTGTAATGTTAATGAGATGCATGGGGTCTGCTGTGACACCCTCGGATTTTCTTTTCTCTTTATTCTCCAATGTCAGAGCTGCAGTGTTGACTTGTTTTGAAGGCTGGCAATGTTGAGGGCATATGTAAATGATTACTAATCAATACCTGCAGGCGCTCACAAAGAAAAGGCAGCTAAACTTCAGCTGCAGTGCACTGCCGTCAGTCGAGTACAGGCTTCTACCTTCAACTGAAAATCCAATTTGTGTTTATGGAGCTCCAGATATTGTGATTAATTTAAATGTTGTCACTTAGACATGATCTTGCCTTTATTCTTTGCTAGTGGGTCATATTTGACATAAGCAGAGTTCCTTTTCTTTACAGTCACTCATTAATCCATTCTCTCTACCTTTACTTTAGTGTGTGAATTAAAAGATCGACATCCAACAAACATAGAGGTACTGGAACAAATAATAGTCAATAAAACCGAAACTAACAACTGGGGGTTTGGACTAGCTGACTGGGGGATTAAAAACTCTGAAGATCCAGAGCGTCTCATCTTCTACCATCATAATCAACAGTGGCATTCCACAAGGATGTGTTCTCAGTACTCTCCCGTTTGTTCTGCTCACAACTTCATCAATGTTGTGGAAGAAATGCTCATTTTCTTAGGTTTACAGATGCTTCTGTTGGTTTGCTCTCCAGCAAAGATGAGTGCATGTTTGGGTGGGAGGTAGAGGAGCTTGTTCAGTGTTGTCAGGCAAATAAAAACAAAAGGACTAATTTGACTTCTGTCTTTGAAAAACATCAATCCACCAGCAGATAATGAACCACACCCATGAACTTCCTCCTTCTTCCTTCATGAGGAAAATGGAGCCACTTCAAAACCTGATGACAAGGCTCAGGCACAGTTTCATCCCGGAGGCTCATGACCTCTGCCCCCTAAGTGGTCCTGTGTACACTTCTTATGACAAAGTAATTTCAATAGTTTATTAACGACGCAAATTTTATTCATTGAGTCTAGACTAACAACAGGTTCTTCCATATGTTGTCTCTTACATGCTGCTGAAGTTGATACAGTATTTTCAAACACAACATCCATAACAAGAACTGTAAAAGTATCTTAGATGTGTTGCATGGATAAACTTGTGACTCATCCAATTAGGTCTTAAAATGGTTCACACAACGTTTAAAAATAAAAATTGTGAATGTGAGAGAAAGTTCAACTGACAAACGAAATGGTGTGGAATGGGTAAATTAACACTGGCATAAACAATTTTGCATAAAATAATCAAACAAACATCTAAAGCAATGATTTTAGAATCCAAATATTATCCAAACCCACAAGTTACTCTGTCTGATAAGTCTATAACTTAATGTTTTTCAGGTGGCGTTCAGGCATCAGCCCTTTTTTCTTTGGTGTCTCTGAGGTCTCCCCTGCAACCTGTTGCCTTGGAGACAGCAGTGCTCTAAAATAGTAGCATTAAGGCAGTTAAAGCTGACTTTATATTTACCTTTTGTTAATCGAACACTGTGCCAAAGCCGTGCTTGTTTTCAGACTCGCTCAGACTAAATTGTTTTCACATGGATGCTTTGATAGGCAAGAGGCTGATTCTCTCATGCAAACATTATCTTGATGTTGGCCATCAGTTTGCATCCAATTGTCTACACAAATGAGACTGCAAATCATTCTCTATAAGCAGCACCTTGGACATCATTCCAATTTTAACTGTAACGGTAGCTGTAGGCCAAGGCCACATGCGTAACCACAAGTCTTAGTAATGCCTCGTGTTGCTGGTAATTAAGTTAAGAAAACCAAATCAATCTGATGTGAGCGTGACAAACTTCAATACCTCCAACCTCCTCCCATTCATCACGATCATCCCCATCAGTATCGTCTCTGTATTGCCACCACTTTTCACATTCTGCTTCCTCCATTTTCCCAGAGCCTCGCGGCACTAGAGTCTTCAAAGGGAACAAGCAAGAATTTGATGGATGAGTGGACAAGAGACTACCATTTCCCAAATACCACCAAGATGATCCTAAAAGCAAGGTGGATGAAAACAGGATGGGACTCTGCTGGTTTCAATCTGCCTGCTGCTTTTCCCCTGATGAACTGCCAAAACCACTACCCATAATTACCTGCTTGTTAACAGAAAAGAGCAAACAGAGGACCGGAGGAGGAAATCCACCAAATCATACCTCTGTTTCACCCTCTGCTTCAGAATTTCTCCTACATGGAGCCCTCACACGTTTTCCCTGTCGTGTCATGTCAAACCTTGGCTTGGGGACAACAACGATGCGGTCAATGTCATGAAGTGGCGGGAAGCTTTGGACACCCAGATTGATGCTGGCGTGCTGATTAATGCCAATGTGCACCCGCCCAGGTTAGTGGAGGGCTGACAGTTTTATTGATAAATTAAACACTTGGCTACATGAAAAACATCAATCTCTCAACTCCTCTCCTGGATTTTTTTTTTTTTTGTCCTTGAGTGTTTCTCGTTGCTAATCTGAAGCTGTTGTTTGAAGTGGCATGAGCTTGGAAGCCTGACGTCTGTGGTTGTTTTATGAGAGTCCACAAATATCAGTCTGGAATTAGAATTCAGCTCCAGGTTGTAAAAAAATAAGTCTTTCAAAGTTCAGTCACTGGACTGGAACTTCTTGTTAAATTCTGAGCCAGGGTTTTGTTCACTTTGATGTTTTGGTTGACTGATATCAAATGTAACTCTGGATTTAAGTGAAATTGATGCAAGAGAACACAGGTGTAGACTGTAATGAAAGAAAAGCAAATCAGCTGAGCAGATTAGTGACCTGTGTGGGTCATAGATACCCTTTAACACTCAATGTCCTTAATTGATCAGAGTTAACAAAGCTGATCCAATAACGAGGTGATGCAAGAGGTAGGAAGCAAACCTCAAATCAAGGTCATGAACCCAATCAACCAGGGATCTGAACAGAACAGGCGTCTACAGAAATGAAATCCATGGAAACAACAGATGAATCACGATAATGTCCATGCCCCCGTCACATACAAACGGCCCCGTTTATGTTTCCTCCATCAGCTCTCCTACCAGACACACGAGTGCATTCTTGAAGATGAGTTCCAGAAAAGTTTGAATGGACATGACGCCGGCTGAGGGGCTTTTTAAATTATCACATGGTCGATGAGGACCCCACAGCGCTAATGGCACTGCGAAGGGCTTTGGTCAGATAAACAACATCGAGGAGGAACGCAGGACGGTTGACACTCCAGCAGAGATCAGTGGGATCTCATTTCAGGGCCTGTCAGGCCCATTGGACAGGGATCGAAACCTCAGAAGAAAGCTCAAAGAAAAGAAGGAGGTCATAAAACGTCTTATTTCAAACCATTTTGTTCATCTTTACCTCAAAGACAAGCTACACTTTACAGTTACTGTCTATTAATTTAGAAAGAGCCGTTGCAACAATGAATTTTTCATCAATCTGTCTGATTGTCCATTTCTAGGAGAAAGAGACAGAACCCACAGCACTTATATCCATATTCTTTGGTAAGACGTCTGGAGTAGACAGCATTTTAATCCATCCACCCATTATCGTCCTCTTATCCGGGGTTGGGACACGGGGGCAGCAGCAAAGCAGGGAGGCCCACACTTCCCTTTTCCTGTCCACTTTGGCCAGCTCCTCCAGGGGAATCCCAAGGCGTCCCTGGCCAACTGAGTAACATAAGGCACTTTCACATCTGGGCCAGCATGGACCAGACTGGGTGGCGTCAGTCCAGGTCCCGCACTGGTAGGTTTTGTTCAGCAACTTCTCAGGAAAGAGGAAATCTCTGAATATGTGGGTGGGGCAAAAGATGTGTGGAAAAGTCAGTTGTGTCTCCCTTCAATGACGGCTGTGCAGCTCAAGGCACGGCAGCGCTGTCTCTCTCTGTGTGTGTGTGTGTGTGTGTGTGTGTGTGAGGTCTAGGGCTGTCGCGACTGAGGAATTCCCCCTGCAGTGAGTCAGGGCAGCTCAATATTGCGATATGCGATATTATTGCACCTTGTTTTTATTTATGTACTTAGCTAATTTGTTTGTTAATTACTAAACTCATGGCAATATTTCCTTTGAAACATTGTGCTTACACATTTAAAAAATGTTAGAAAAAAATACATGGCCATTTTTAACACTTTATTGAATGCAGATCAAAGCGCAGTAACGGCATTCTCTGACTGAACTTAAAAACAACATTCAGGAGGTTTAACTTTGAAATGCAAATTTGGCTGCAACATCTAACAGAAATAAAAAAAAGTGCCCTACTATCTCCTCGATCAGCGCGGACTTTACCTCTCAGCATGCTCTGTCGCGAGATTTAATCAAGTGCAGTAATTGCGGTGGCACGTCATGCAGCACGGTGGGTTTCTTAATATCGCAATATAATGTTCTTGCGATTATTGTGACAGCCCTAGTGAGGTCCTTATGGCAGTGAGAAGGAGCTTCAGTCTCTCTCTCTCTCTCTCTCTCTCTCTCTCTCTCTCTCTCTCTCTCTCTCTCTCTCTCTCTCTCTCTCTCTCTCTCTCTCTCTCTCTCTCTCTCTCTCTCTCTCTCTCTCTCTCTCTCTCTCTCTCTCTCTCTCTCTCTCTCTCTCTCTCTCTCTCTCTCTCTCTCTCTCTCTCTCTCTCTCTCTCTCTCTCTCTCTCTCTCTCTCTCTCTCTCTCTGTGTGTGTGTGTGTGCGTGCTCCTCACTGCAGTGAGGAGAATGGTAAATGGTCTGCATTTGATATAGCACCTTCTACAGTCTTGGAACGCCCAAAGGCGCTTTACAACACAATCAGTCATTCACCCATTCACACCCTGGTGGTGATGAGCTACATTGTAGCCACAGCTGCCCTGGGGCACACTGACATAGACGAGTCTGCTGTACACAGTTGGCACCGGTCCCTCCAAACACCACCAGCAGGTAAGGGGGGTTGAGTGTCTCGCCCAGTGACAGCAACAGACTGAGCGGGGCTCGAACCTGCAGCCTTCCAACTACGGGGTGAGCACCTAACTCCTGTGCCACCATTGCAGAGAAGCAGCTTCAGTCACAGCCAACGCTGACTTCTCAGTATCCAGAATGATTATGAATCGCGCATGTGGAAAGCTCTCGCTGCTCGATTCTATCCGCCAGTCGGAGGCTCCCTCTGACAGCAGGTGTGTCTTTGAGCCGGCCAAGCAGTTGGTAGTCGGTGTGTTGGACCTGTTCAGCCCAAAGCAGACCTCCTTGGTATGTGGGCCAAAAACCCGACTGGTTGAGCACAGAAAAACACAAGGATACCTATATGAACACTTTAAAAGCTACCCAGTCTGGTCCGTGCTGGCTCAGACATGAAAGCACCATTAGTCCCTCTAGTGTGTCCTTGGTCTTCCTTTGGGTCTCCTCCTGGTTGGAAATGCCTGGAAAACCTCACCAGGGAGGCATCCAGGGGCAACAATTATATTATAATCAGAAGTAATCATTGAAAAATGTTTTTTTCAGTGAACCACACCTTTAAAAATTCAGAGATTATGCACAATTTGAAATGAATTCAAGAGACACTGTTAATCAGCTCTACTGCTTTTCAATAAAAGAAACGGTGAGACAAAGCTTGAGTGAATTATGAAGGAGATCTCTGAATGTGGGAGAGTCAAGAGATATTTTTCACAGCATCAGTCCAAAAAAACCAAAGTAAGATTTCCACAGCCTGCACCTTTAAATCCGACATGCCTTCATTTACTGCATTGCAGATACAAAGTCAAGTAATCAGAGCCCTGAATGGTACGTTTCATTGACTCCAAGCAGAATTACTGAAGCAAACTTGTTTGTGCAATAGATGTTCTATTTTTGTGGTTCTGAATGGCAAAATGTGATGCATGTGTCAGGGCATCTGAGTGATGTTTGGTACAAGTGTGTGTGTGTAAGTGTGTTGCAAACCTGCCGACATCAGCTTCTGGCATCCGTGTGGGGATTTAAGGTCTTTATTGACCTGTGAAGGTGAGCGTTTTAATGACTTCTGATAAGTGGGGGCTGCTGGGTGTTAATGTGCATGTAGTTAGTGTGGTAAATAAGCCGCACCATTATTTCAGCTGGACTTTGCACATGAGGTCAAGCGAAGGTCATTGATACGTTTTAGGTGAAATACACTCATGGTTGAATTTCTAAAGGTTTTGCCGTAATGTGAATGAACTGAGCAAAATTGATTGTTATTACAAACATAAATAAAAAGAACTTTAAGCATAATACTTAGACTTTTTTCAGCGTGTTTCAATTCCTCAAAGAAAACCACCTCACATGTTCCCTCAGCTGGCAGTAAACATAAACTGTCAGCCCGAATTTGCAATTTTCCCCAAACAAACCTCTGTCTTCACAAAAAGCCCATTAGGCCCAATCAATGCCAACAAGCTGACACCACCAGATGAATCTGTTAGAAAATCCCTTAGCTTGGAGAACGGGTGAGCAGAGAGAGCACTTACACACCTAAAGGAGCTATCCGTCATTATGATCTGAGCACACGGCAGAAACCGATGATATACAAACATGATGTCATTTGCTAGAGCTCATCATGCAAGGAATGTAATTCTTCAGGAGACGGGGGGGAGGGGGGGGGGGGTATTTTACATTTTTCTACGATTTTTTTTTTACTGGTTACAAAAATGATAGAGATGTAGATCAAACTTTTGTTTTGAACGTTATACCTGACCGCAGTCACAGATGATCCGCTTATGCCATGACTAAAAGAAAAGACAAGCTAAATGATTTTAATTAGGGATGCAGTAATTTATTGGTGGTCTTTATGTCAGGCCAGCTTTGCCCTGACAAAAGTGTGAAAGATATCAATGAGTCCTTCACATCTGCGTTAGTGCTGCCTCCGTGGATTTAGTAGGTCAAGGGGAGCTGAGCACAGCAGGGCGTTATGAGCACTGTGGGAGGAGCGCTAAGTACCAGAGAAGGTCTGAGGAAGGGCAGCTTCTGATTAAGACCTTTCCACTACAACGCATATTTGGAATTTCCACCTGCATGCTGGTGCTTTAATACACCGAGGTTACTGGCATTGCTAACCCTGTTACACTTTTGCTCAGGGTCAGAAGCTAAGGGCAGCAGCAGATGAATTGTAGCACAAAAGCTGGTAGTTTATTTTTAAAACTAAAAGACTTTGCTTGTATTGCATTGCTGGCGAGTGGGTGATGTTCTTGTGGAAAGGTTTTCTATCTGGGATTATTACTGACGAACCGCCTCAAGCTTTAAAGCTTTTCTTTAAGAAGTTCCTAATATTTCTAGCTGTGTTTAATAACATTGTTTTGCTTTTTAACCTTAGTTCTAGCAGCTAATTTTGATTAGTTTAGGTTTAATAGTTGTTTGTCTCCTTTTGTTCTGACCACCTGTGCCAGCTCATAACTACTGGACGCTTGTTTAGGAAAGTTTAGTTTTTTAGTTTGACATTAGAAATATTAACAACTGAAGTTGATCTATCAGGTTTAAGGTATGAAAGCCTTCTGCTTTTGATAGTAAACACAGGGCAGGCATGCATGGTGATGAGTGGGTTCAGCAGGGTGCCAATGCTGCTGGTCTGCTTTGGTGCTAAGGTTGTGTTGTGCCTGATTTTGCTTAGGTGGGGGGTACAACAAGATTTTCTGTCCTAAATAGGCTACATAGCACTTCCCACTATGGGATGTGTCAGTTTGTTTTCTCGTAGTGCTGTAGAAGACGGTCAGCGCTGATTGTTTTCAGGAAACCATCTCAGGGTACCCCGTGGGGGTTTGTAGGGTTACATCCCCACTGCAGCCCCATCCAGGGGCTAGGGCGGAGCTCCAGAGAGTCCTTGTTAGGCAGTTAGAGGGAATTATCAGAGTAACTTG
The DNA here is from genome assembly GCF_043380555.1 of Nothobranchius furzeri. Classification (NCBI taxonomy): domain Eukaryota; kingdom Metazoa; phylum Chordata; class Actinopteri; order Cyprinodontiformes; family Nothobranchiidae; genus Nothobranchius; species Nothobranchius furzeri. The sequence goes on along the minus strand of NC_091741.1, from coordinate 44,905,753 downwards.
GCTTCAGTTCATGTCCTGTTTTAGAAATGTACTTTTTCAAGTTAATAGTATTCAACATATTATCAAATAAGTGCTTTTTGTTGGTTTTGATCCTCACTGTATGTCTCATTTTTATATAGGTACAAAACTTTCCTGTTGATTATAATTAGTTATTAAATAACTTTGTGTGTTTTTTTTTTATTCTAATGCATCAGTAGCTGAATGTTTTCTAGTTTTGTCTCTGAAGTGATAAACCGGCAGGTGCTGGGATGGATATGGAGGTCCGTGGGGACACAGTCTTAAGGAGGGGGGTGTTACGGCCCTGTGGCTGACCAGGGCAGTCCACATTCAACAGGTTCCTAAGTGGGGTAACTAACACCTGCTGACCTAATATGAACTTATGTTTTAAGCTGTGTTTTAATTCTGTTGGCATGTTTTACATAGCACTAAACATGATCGGACAGTTACCTAGAAAAATGTAACCTTTGCTTTAATTGGTTACATTTAGGTTTATTAAATATGTGCTTTAATATTTACTGGGTGTGTCTCACCTTTTGTTTTGGCCAGGCCACAACACTGTACATTATATTAGGAATATCAAATGTGAACAAAGAACAATAATTTCAAAATAAGAAAAAATTTGCTAAATTAATAAAACATGCAAATAAAACCTCAATATTTATTTGGAAATGCATCTTTTTTGCTATTTTGAACTGATTAAAATCCATCCAGTGGTTCATGAGTTATTTAGCAAACACTATAGGCAAATAAATAAATAAACAAACAAGCAAACACATACACCATTCTGAAGATTAAAACTCATTCCTTTGCTTCACACTCTTTACTCTTGCATTATGTTGAAACTATAAAAACTATAAAATATTTAAACATTTCCCAGTTTTAGAGAATAAATACATTTAAAAACATCGGTTAGTGGCAGGTAATGCTTCAAAAAGCAAATATTATCTCTTCCATTCTAAATGAAGATCCAATGAAGGCACGGGCTTTTACCCAGTCAGAATCTGGTACAATCACAATTTAAAACATAGACACGACATTCGGCTCAACAACAATCTTACTTGAATGCATTTCATCTAACTGGGGAATCAGCTCCCAGTCTGCAGAAATCAGATCCGTGACACAATGTCCTCACACGTTCACCGAGCCCGCGGCTGTGGGATTGGACCGGGTCTTTCTGGCTCTGATTTGCTAACAGATGATTCCTGAACCCTGTTTCAGTGGAGTCCAGGCACTGATACCCAGCCAGGACTCAGCAGCACAGGCTGATGGAGCACCCCCCCTTCACATGGGAACACAAGTGGTTGCCCATGCATGGCAGACAGGAGGGACAAAATAGGCAGGTAAGATATTCAGCTAGAAGTGAGTGAGGGTGAGGACAGCAGAGAGGGGGAATCAGAGAAGAGGGAGAGGTACTGTAGGGCAGAACAAGACGTGGTTAGTTAGCCTTCAGATACAAAAATACCAACATGCTAAAGACAGAGAAAAGTTTCGGGGATAGTAAAAGCACAAACTTTGTTGTTTTGTCCTGCTTGCACTTTCCTCGTTAATGTTGTTTCTCTTGCTACCTAGGCTTTTTTACTCTGCTTTGTAGTTGTTATGACTGTTGTCTTTCTTCCTGCTGCGTCATAATTTCAGTAAAGTTGACCACGCCACACGAGGACTATCTAAGACTCCTCCAATCAGAGTGAATCAAATTCAGCAGCCGTTCATGCCCTGGATTACAGACGCACTGGGATGGATTCACAACAGTGTGAGAGGTAGCACTCAGCCTTTTAGCTTTTGGTGTGTCTATGTGTTAAACATCTTACATAGAAAATGACATTCATCTTGTTGTGGTATCTCAAAGTAAAGTCTAAATAACCATAAATCACTCAGGTGGAAAACAAAGCTTCAGCAGTGAAAATGAATTGGAATCCTGTAAAAGAGATCCAGCCTCTTCTGGCTTTGCTGCTCTTGCTCCCATCACTTCTAAAGCTTGGAGATGTTGTTTGGGACTGGGCCTGATCAGGAAGCTGTAGCGATTACAGCTCTGCTGTAGCGTGGCCTGTGAGCTAACGCTTTCCCCAACGAGGGCGGAAACTAAAACTTGGCAGGAAGTATTAAAGGGTTAGGGTTAGAGTTCTCACCTGTTAGAAGGTGAAACTACTGGTGGTAAATGTAGATTATCAGCTGATTTCACTAATGATAGTGAGCAATCAAGTCGCTCATAGTAAATCTAACTAGAATTACTTATTTTAAAGTATAATATTATTTCCAGGTGTGGGGATTCTAACTATTCTACTGGCCAGTAAAACAGGTGTGATTTCTTCTTAGAAATTTTTAGATTGGTTTTATTAAAAACAACTTGGTTACAACATTAGCACACATTCCCAAGATTAAAGCTAAAGGTAAGTATGGCTTATCTGAAGAAAAAAATGATCAGATTTATTTATTTTAGAAACATTATTTTACAACAGGATTTCTGAGCACGTCCAACCCGGAGGAAACCCAATGGAAGACCCAGGACACGCTGGAGGGACTTTGTCTCATGGCTGGCCAGGGAACACCTTAAGCTTGGTTTATGCCTGACGCATTCACTTTCCACTTGGTGATGCGGCTCGCGGATGGAACGCGCTTCACAACTCGCAGCGTTTATGGTTCGTGCGGCTCGTCTCTGCGGTGAGCCAATATTCTCCCAAACTGTAGGGGGCAGCATGGAGCTCTACGGCATGCATCCAACACTACACCATAGTAGAAGTAGAAATTACTGTTTACAATGGCATTCCAGCATTTTTAACAGCGTCCTCGTCTTTTCCGACAGTGCGAGCTATTTCTCTCCAAGAATTATTAACAACATGTTGATCACGGTGATCTCTGAGAGCTGAATCATACAAATGTCTGTATTTACGAACCTCTGCCATACTAGTTCTTGCCAGTCCGCCATGTTTTTCCGCGTCCGTCCGTCGGCGTGGTTAGAAATTTTCCGAGGTGTGCGTTGCGGAAATCTTGGGCCGTGCGGAGATGCGGTGGAGGAGCGTGGTTGTTAAAATGACGCAAAATGACGCAACTTTTCCGCGCGGAGCCGTGCGGACCTCGCGGACGCGTCAAGCATAAACCAACCTTTAGGATTCCCCCGGAGGAGCTGGCCCAAGTAGCTGGGGAGAGGGAGGTCTGTGCATCCCTGCTTAAGCTGCTGTCCCCACAACTTGACCCCGGATAAGTGGACAAAAAAGAATCCGTGGATGGATGGATGGATGGATGGATGGATGGATGTTTTAGAACAATCACAAGACTAACACAACTTTTCTTCTTTTTAATGCTTGTCAGGCTAAAGTACAACAGAAGACAAAAAATGTTTTGCGGTGGTTATAAACTCCTTTTCAGATGCAAATCAACAGAGAAAAATGAGCTTCTCTGGGCTTTTGATGAGCTTAAGATCTTTAGGATGCATCTAATGTAAAACCTGTCGGGCTTCATGCAGAAAACATGCATTTGCATATGCTCAAAGCGTGATTAGCACATTTTATTCTGCTGGATCCTTGTTCCAAATATCACAGACGCCTAAAATAAGTTCAGTGTGTGTTTATACAGCATGTTAGCTTGATGCCCAACTTTTATTACTGAGGATTAGGAGGAGGCATAGAAGGACACAGAGAGAGATAGACAGAGAAGAATGAGCTGACATTTTGATTAAGATACCAACAAATTTTATCTGTACTTTCAAAATGTCTCCACTGTATTTCCCACTGGACATGTGAGGTTAGACGGGACCCGTTTTCCTGTCCCAGCCTCGGCTGTCAGGCATTGATCTACCCTAGATTACACATCAGCTGCAGCCACATTTCCCAGCAAAGCAAGTGTCATAAATAATGCAGCAGCCGACATATGAAGACTGCGTCAGCGGGGCAGATTTGTAATGTTCCTAATGCTAGATTTTAATGTAAGATTTAAAGCTATGTAAAGGTCAACAGCATCCAAAGCGTGACGCGTGGATGCTGTTGACCTTGAGTAAATATCAACCTGACAGGAATTATTCAAAATGTGGATATTTGACTGCTTTTGGTTTACTAAAGCGAAGGGATGAATCTGTTGGTGCTACATCAACAGGGTGAGACAGTTCCCTAAATAGAATATGATGTCTTATGAAAACATTTTGGGAGATGGGTGAAAACGTTAATATCCATTTTCTCGAAGAGTTTACACTCTATTAGGTTTTTGAACAGGCCGCTGCTAATGATAGCTGAGATTGAAAACAGGAAGTGGGTTTTAACCCTCCAAACAGACAAGTCTTACATCTGGTCTATTGATAAACTCATCTGAAATCATCAGATTTTCATGAATCTACACAAACTGGTTTTGTACCACCCCCCCGCCCCCAGGTGCTGAATCAAATGTATTATAGTTAAACAGGGACCCCAGGTGTCGGTTAATGAGGTATTTTATGAAAACGATATTACTTCCAATTTTACATGGTTAAGCCATCTGGAGTCATTTCTGAGTTTAACCCATCATCCTAATGCTTCCTATTCATTGTTAAGGCAGCAAACTCAAGTAGCTATGAAATTACTAAATAAATATACATAATAACTTGGAGCAAACCTAAATGTATCAAATAACATTTAAGTTACAGCACACAAACATTGCTAGTGTATGCTCCTTCATAGAAAGGCTGATTCATGCTTCTCCGTCAGCTCCGCAAGGGACAGACACGCACGGATTGACGGAAGCGTTTTGCTCTCATACTTCTCCGTCTCCTGGAGAGTGTTGCAAAGCAATTCCCCGGCAGTACAACAGAGGGCGTAGCGCTATTCTGTGGTATCCTGTCATGTATCGGTCCAAGATAGTGTGTTTATATTGTGTTTTTTGTATACAAGAGACTTTTTAACACGGACAAATTTGTCTCTCATTCTCCTCCACCTCTTCATGCGCTGGCCACCTCTAAACCCACGTTTCCTGTCATTTCCATCCACAAATAAAACGCTTGCTGCGCATCTTTTCACTCCTCCAGTCACGGGGAATTAAACGTTCATATTTTTAGAGTTTTTTCACGAGGTTTTCTTCAAGCTTCTCTGTGTCTGCCAGTAGTTATTCTCGGCTCTCTTTATGTTTTTGAGGGCGCAATGGCGGCGGTGTAGACGACAGCATTGCCCTGACCAATCACAAGCTTGCATTCTCCGTCTTGTTCAGATGTTTAAAAAAGTGGGCTTGGCTCCGTGCGTACTTGCGTTCCTGCCGGGGCCCTACACAAGGACGGATAATGGCGTTGCGTGTCTCCGCACTGACGCAGACAGAGAAGAATGAATCAGCCTTAAGGCAAAACAAAACCCCTATCTGGGGAGATAAATTGTCTTTTGGCCCGCTTACCTCCCCCATCCATCTAATTTTTCATCTCTGATGTTCCCTTTAATACATATAAACCATTTTTCTTCTGCTGTTGTGTAAAAAGAGGAAGTGTAGTAGTAGTTAAAGGTGTGGGAAACTTATTTAATCGATACGTGTGTAGTGGCCTCTGGCAGGAATGACTGCCTTGCAAGCCGTGCTCGGGGCAAAAAGAGCCCACAAGCGCTTTGATCAGCACGGAGAAGCCTGCTGCAGCTGAGAACGGCACAACACGGCACGATTAGTCTCATTTCCTTATTTTTGCACATCCTGCTTCAGGTTGCATCTGGTCAGTTCTTGCAACCTGGATGTTTTATCTCCACAAATGACACAAGCCAGGGGAAGTGTTTCCATGTGTTGGAGTTGCCATGTGAGTTAAGATGGGTGAGACCATGAATGTTAGGTGACAGTGTGACGTAGATCCACGAGGATTTTCAAATCCTAGAGTTTCACCGCCTGTTTTCTGTCAGAAACTAAAGCAGGAGAAGAGTGTAGGAGACTATTTTCATGTTCAGCCTGCAGAGTGACCCCAATTTAATCAGAAATAATAATTAATAAAATGTTTTTTTCAGTGTTCCACACCTTTAAGAAAATCTAAAAGAATTTACAGAGGACATAATGTGTAAATTTTTGTTGTTGTGCCATGTGGTACTCTACTGCCTCTATAAATACTCAAATCGCAAATAAAAACCATCCATTGCTGTCTGGTTTTACCATTGATGTCACGTGAAGTAATAATGAGGGAAAAAAATGACTACAGAACCACCCCTCAGCTGTTGAGTCCCCTCCCACCAAAAACATTCAGGGTCCGACATTTTTGTTCACCAAGACAAGGAGCAGAGCTACGGCTAATAGCAAGAGCAAGTCACACATGAAGGGTTGGGTTGTTGCTGCATAGAGCAACACCAGCTCTGATACTTTCTCCCAGTCAAAGAGAAACCACAGACGACTGTGTAGCTCTACTTCAGGTTTGATGGCCATGTCCCATCAACAACTGGCAAAAATGTTGCTTCCATGTGTGCAAATGGTTTCGACGCAGAGTGCTTACACATCAGGGATTGTTCACGCATATAGAACACGACCTAAGTGATTTATGGATTAATATCATTGGTCAACACATTCTCACACCCGAAGTGTCAAAAATAATGACGGGCGACCAAACGTTTGGTTCCAACGCATTGGGAGCGACACGCTGTGCCAGAGCCTCGTTTTCCAACAGCTGCGATGAAACGGAGATTTAACCGAATTCTGACCTTTACACTCTTGCTATTTAATCTTCCCCTCACCCCCATCCAAACCTTAAAGTGACTGTGTGTATTTCCCCTGGCGATAAGGGGCAGTACATACATTTATCATTGACCTGACCATTAAGTGCCCATTAGGGTCAGAAAGCCCTGGGGAGTGCAAAGTTTAGTTTAATAATAAGCACATCAGACTCCCTTTCATCACTGGCAACAAGTGAAGAGGTAAATGTGTAAAGAACGACATTTAAGAATGACGAAATTTTTGTAACCGTTGCGCCTTTTTTCGATGATTCGGGTGTGAGAATGTGATGCATTTGGATGTGAAGCCGTGCTTTAACTATGATGGTTTTGGTAGAGAAAGCAGGGATGTGACCTCTAGTTTCACTTATTCCATTTTCCCATTTTCACAACTAGCCAATCAGAGGATTGGGTGGGCGTGGCCCAATAGCCAAAAGGGTACTGAAATTGTCAAAAACAAAAGTGATGAAACTGTCTTAGGTGAGTGGAATTTTGTGCAAAAACAATGTGTTGTTTTTGTTTGTTAATTTATTTAAATTAACTGTAACCATAAGTTACATTGCTGGTGTGTTCTTGAATAACACACATACTTTAGAGCTGAGGGACACCAGTAATGTTACAGAAGGAGCTGAATAATCATCGTCTCTAAACCATGCAGAATTCATGCTGGGAAGTGTGCAAGCGTGTGTGTGTGGGGGTGAGTGTGTGTGCGTGCAGGTGTGTACATGAGTGATTGTGGGCAAGGGAAACTCTGGTTCAGTTGTTCTGTGTTTTATTTATTTCAGACTTGGTCTGTTCACCTCACGACCAGGAAATGAAATGTGCTGCTGTGTCAAAAGGACACTTCCTGTTTACTCCTATGCAGACTTGTCCTGATGTGACATGGGTGCCTCTCTTATAATTCCATAGCTGTGGGCTCCCCGTAAGCGGCAGCCGCTGGTATGAGCCTGAGAGGATGAGAAAGCCCATCTCCTCATTGCTCAGTCTAAATCTGACAGTCTCTATTTGCCTTACAGGGTGAGGAGGGGAGTTTTTTCCACTCCTCCCAGAGGGAGATGGGTGAGTGCTATGCTCACAGCATATAAGAGGATCACACGGCAGTGCTGAGGAGTTGGCCATTTCATGGCAACTTTCTGCCGTGACAGATGGGCAGTGTGCTATTGCCATAGCCTAGAGTTTAAAACCCCCAAGCAGCTTAGTGGGCGAGTGAGATGAACGGAGAGAGAGATGGTGGGCGGAGCTTCTGCAGGATGAAATAAATTTTAAAAACGTAGGGAGATGATTAGAGACACAAAGAAACAAGATGTGCAGAGAAAGTCATAAATACTGCAGTCTGATGAAGAGAAGAAGGGAGTGTTGATAAGTACATCTTTCCTTCAAAATACTGAAAGATGATGAGAACGTAACTCACCGTGACAAGAGCAGCTGCAAAGAGAGGGGAGAAGAAAAAGAGGGAACGGCAAGAATGATGAGAAAGAGGATGGAAATTATTGATGCATGAGTACAGAGAGGGGAATATATTTAATCGTAGCCAGTCTGGTAGGAGACCGCACCAACAGTGAGAGTATTAAATTTGTTTCCCACAGGGAATTCATCGGTCGCTACCACAGAGACGCTCTTGGTCACAATTCAAATGAAGAGAATCATTTGTTTTCTCAGTCTGACATGATTTTCTGTGTCAGAATGTGAGGGACCTCTGGCTGCTAAAGGGGACATCACCCTGATACCTTTATTTATTTATTTATTTGCTAATACATACCAGAGTTGTGTTTTTTATGTAATTCTAGACGTTTTACATGAGATGTTTTACGGTGAAAGACGTCAGTCATGAAGATTTAACACTAATCCACTAACTTGTAGAAAAAGTTTTTTTTCTTTCCAGTTCAAAGGTCAGGCTACCATCCTACATATCACAATCAGTTAGAAGGGTGGACCAAAAAACCACTGCAGTTTAGAATTTTTATTTTATTTTACACGCTATTTGCTAAGTCACTTTTAGGTGAAATGAATAAAGGCATTGCCTCTCGTGAAACTGTAACATATGTAGCCTTGATAAAGTGTGTAGTAAACATAACTGCAGCATTTCATTCATAAATTCAGATCTTGTGCATTCACAGCAGAGGTTTGAACTAAAAATAGAGGAGCGATCTGCATGGTGCATCACCCACTGCAAACTCGTGGATGATTATCAAACAAAACGCAAACAAGAGACTGATGTGTTAAGTAGGCACATTTCTATATCAAAGAAAAAGAGGAAGAAATCATTTAACATTCAACGCCACAGTAGCTCTGATCCCAACTAGGGAGCTCCAGACCGTCCTCTCCTCGGCCTTCTCCACCAGCTCCTCCGGCAGGACCCCAAGGCGTTCCCGGACCAGATTGGGGATGTAACCTCTCCAACGTGTCCTGGGTCGACCCGGGGGCCTCCTGCCGGCAGGACATGCCTGAAACACCTCCCCAGGGAGGCGTCCAGGAGGCATCCTGACCAGATGCCCAAACCACCTCAACTGACTCCTTTCGATCCGGAGGAGCAGCGGTTCTACTCCGAGTCCCTCCCGAATGGCCGAGCTCCTCACCCTATCTCTAAGGCTGAGCCCGGCCACCCTACGGAGGAAACTCATTTCGGCCGCTTGTATCCGCGATCTCGTTCTTTCGGTCATTACCCAAAGCTCATGACCATAGGTGAGGATTGGGACGTAGATCGACCGGTAAATCGAGAGCCTGGCTTTCTGGCTCAGCTCCCTCTTCGCCACGACAGATTGGTTCAGCGTCCGCATCACTGCAGACGCTGAACCAATCCGCTTGTCCATCTCCCGATCCCTCCTACCCTCACTCGTGAACAAGACCCCGAGATACTTAAACTCCTCCACTTGAGGTAGGACCTCTCTCCTGACCCGGAGTTGTCAAGCCACCCTTTTCTGGTCGACATGAATAACATGCATTTAAAAAAAAATGTTGCTTCTGCATAACTTCTTAACTTTTTGTCTTTTTTCCCATCACTGACAACTGTAGGAGAGCTTGCTTTTCCTAGACGCGCCTTTTTTAGTCTTCTTATTGCAGCCTGATGCCTAGCAACAGCACCCGGGCTTATTGTTGACATTTTCTGAATGTCTTTAGGTTCATTCAAGACCAACTCTGATACAGCTGCTCTCATGAGAACACGCCAGGTTTAGGAGCTGTTTTACAGAGCTCATTTTCTTCTCATTCCTTTGGATTATTCTAATCTGTGAGATGTATCCATCTTGGTAAAGTCAAATTACCAAATGTGTCCCTAATCACCAAAATGACTCCCACCAGAGCCTCAACTCAAGCTCTAAGAACCACAGCTTTACTAAACTGTAAATTCTTTTGTAGCTTTGATGAAGTCATTTGATGTTGGTTTGGGGTATCTTTGGGAAACCCATGTCCAGCATAAGTTTTAACAAATGTAAACATGTATTGTTCCACATTCATGTTGTAAAAATACAGTTTATACTTTTTCATCTCCTTGGATGACAGTCTGCCTCCATATTGGGGTCACAAGTAAGTTGGCAGAGCGTAGGCTGCCAGTATCAGTAGTGTGATGGCAGCTTGTCTCATGAAAGTGGGACAAAACCAGCTACAGGTGAAATTCAAAAAATCTGACTATGGTGCAAAAGTTAATTTATGTCAGTATTTCTACTTCAAAAGTGAAATTAGTGCTTAAGATTAACTCATTCCATGCAAAGCCAGATGTTTCAAGCCTTTATTTGTAATAGTTGTGATGTTTATCGCTTATGAAAACCCCAAATTCAAAATCTCAGACAATTATAACATTACATTAATTCAGTAATAAAAATGATTCTAAATGGAGAAATGTCAGACCTCTGAAAAAGTTGCATGTGTACTTAGTACAGTGACTCTTTTGTTTTTACTGAAATAAGCTAATTTTTGAATTATTACAATATGAGGATGTGCATTTTTAGTTAGCCCCAATATCAAATAAGTTGTTACCAAGAGTGCTCTGAATAGGACATGAGACACACACACACACACACACACACACACACACACACACACACACACACACACACACACACACACACACACACACAGCACACATTCAATCCTGATAAAGAGAAGTACAGATAAGACACTTTCCCATTGGACTGGTGACGTCCACAGAGACACACTTACAAACATATATCCCCACAGGTGAGCGCATGCTTCTCCATTTACTCCTCTCTCAGACACATTTGTCCATCCCCTACAGGGCAGCTGGCTTTCTACAGCCTCCAATTTATTGTGAATTACCAGCTGTCCCGCCAGAGGCCCCAGTAAACACTACAAGTGAACCTCTCCATTTCTGTTTATCTACCAGCCGTTTCTTCACAGATTTACTCTTTGAAAACAAAACCCACTTCCTACCTCCACCTCCGCTGAGGAGATGGTCGTGTCACTGAATCTACAATGCAGCAAACAGAAAATGAAACAAAACTGGGCCTTTAAAGAATGTTTATCCTGTCCATCTGTTCTGTTGGGGGATTAAAGAAGAAAGGAGGAGTGGGGGCAGTAGTGAAAAAAGGTAATGTGGGAGGGACAGACCAAGAAAAACAGGAGTGGGTTGAGGAGATAAAGAATGCAACATTCATTAGCTATGCATTGCAAGTGCTTATGTTATGTATCCGTAATCTTTTGTGGAAGTTATTCAAGTGCTGCAAAAAGAGTCCTACACATATTCATGCAGCAGTGACACCTGTCAGCAGACTGGCTGGTTAGCTTGAATCTCTGCAGAAAGGCCAAGGTGATTCTGCATGGTCAGGCGAGATGCTTTCTCAATTGTGGATTTGAAGAGAAGTAACAACCTATAAACCTGCTCAACATGCAGCTCCATCTACTGTAAACGCGTCCAATTGATGGACTTTAAATGAGGACAGCGATTTAAATAGTTAGCTGCGAGCTTTTTTGCCACAGAGTACTGCAGGTGAATACCTCAAAAGAGGAGTGTGTTTGTGCAAAGTAACAGGTGATAAAAGCCTCACAGGATGGCTGGAAAGTCACTCTGACAGCCGGTGGAATGAGCAGGAAAACAAGGGTCGCGTCTGTCATGGTCTGATCTCATCAGCAATAGATTTGGGGGCTTGTCACAACCACGGCAGGACAAAAATATGTCATGAAGATGGTGTCAAGGTGTGTGTGTGTGTGTGTGCTAGGGCCTGCACGACTTTATTTTTTTTAAAGTCGACAGTCAAGTAATGAAAGTCGAGTCGACTTCGACTAGTCGTTGATGACGTCATACGCCGGAAGCGGCGGCGGGGGGGTTGGTCGATAGGTTCGCTGGACTTTTTGACAATTAAAATTGCGCCCACATTTTCTAAGTTAAGACGTCTCTTTTAACAACGGTAGTTTCTGCATCCTACTTCAGCCCTCTCCCCCCTCCCCCTCCGCAGCAGCCGCAAACTCACTGATGCGCCTGCAGCCTCTTGGAGTTCCTGCTGCTCTAAACATTAAAATAATTATTTCATTTTCTGTTTCTCACTTCTGATTACCTTCAGTGGTGTCTGTTTGTTGCAACCACCAGGTACAAAAACTAACTTGTTTTTATTTGACTATTTTTCTGTCCTGTCTGTTTATTATCTTCCTGCATCTCCTCTCAATCCTAAAGAGAAACTGCTACCTGGGTTCATATATATTCACCTTATGAGTTACCTTTGAACTGCAGTTCTAAAAGATCTACCGACCGCAAAAACAGCGGAGTGCCGCTGCTCGCCGGCCGACTACAACGGGACCGTTTTTGCTGCGGAGTTCATGCCGGAGCGGAGCGGAGTGGAGATAGTGGAATCTTGGGGGTGCGTCACCGGAGGACAACAGGTGATGCGCCTCGCTCCGCAGCAGCAAAGCGCATCAGGCACAAATAACAGACAGAAAACATGAAAGGAAATGAGCCGACATGAACGATCGCGTGTTTAATTTATTTTTGAGGTGGTGACACCTGATTTGGCGGTGCTCAGGACGCAATGTCTGGAGCGCACATCAACGATCAGAGCTTTGCATGCACAAACTGGTTATGATTAGGATGGGGGTGAGGGGAAGGTTAAATTGCAAGAGGGAAAAGGTCACAGTTTGGTTAAATGTCCGTTTTACCGCCGGTGTCAGTACCGCACAGCGCGTTGCCTCCGCCTCGATCCAGACGCGCAGGGGCTCATCACCTGCTGTCTTTTCCAAGGACTGCATCTTGTCAGTCATTATCAAGTGACAGCGACTAGTTGATGACAGGCATAAAAAGTCACTACAGAGCCGTGAAGTCGACTAGTCGACTAGTCGACTAGTTCGTACAACCCCTAGTGTGTGCCACTATGGTGCAGCAGTGCCATAGTTTGCAACATAACATGTGAAGTCACATCGGCAGGATGTGCTGCATGTGAGGAAGGCCGAGTTTGCACTTGTGGAGGCTGAATTGAGGTTAGTGCTTCAGGGGGAACTAAGAAAGAACCAGGAGACGTTCTCGACAACACACAGAACACACTTACCACACAAATAGAATCCTTGCTAATTAATAGATTTTTAAAAAGCATACATACCACATAAGCAAGAAAGAAAATGTAATTAAAAGCGCCACAAATTGGACAACGCTAATACAAGCAGCCCAAAATGAGGAAGCTCTTGTAGTGCAGCACCTTGCCCATTCACTGCTCTCTTCTCTTACTTGAGAAAGACATCTCTGCAAATTTCATGGTCGTGTAATTATCCCACCGTTTCAAAGTAGACATTAGTGAAGACATCCCGCCACTCTTACGGGGATCCTATTAAGACAGGTAATTAAAGGAGGGAAAATTGGCAGAGGGATGCATATTGAAAAGAGCCTCAAACACGGGCGATAAATCTCCTGCCTGTCTTTAGGGTGCTCTATTTGAGTGTATTATTCAGGAGCCTCTTTTGGCGGAAGTCTGAGAGAAACATATGCTGACAGGATGGGGGACAGAGGAGGCGGCCAAGTGGTGGCCGTTTTGTAGGTGACCTACTTCTGATTTAATGAACAGAAGAATGAGAGGATGTGAGGAAGCCATTTGACCTTGTATGGTTCTAGTCCTACTCAGGTAAAATTAGGCCTTTTACGACACAGATCGTGATTTATTTCCATGCATGTGTCAGCTACAATAACAAAAACATTCACCATAAGCACTTGATTTGAACTCCACACATCGTTTGAATCGATTTTGCCTCGCGTTCACACTAAACTAATCATATTGTGTTATTTGGATGAATGTGATCATCACCTAACACCCTCTATCGCTGAACAGCTGATGAGCACAGCCATTAGGAATTGATTGAACACTAAAGTGGAAAAAAGGCCCTGCTTGACTTTGAGGACTTGGCGCAGCATGAATATTGAATTCAGGAATGGCGTGGGATGAGCACAATGCAAGAGAAGGAATTGTTATGACTGAAAGTGGAAACAGTCGATATTCAGCAACCACCTTGTAAGCAGGGACATGGGAGAGCAATCAAACCTCTTTGGGTGGTTTTCTACTGCAGGAACCTTGGAACCAGGACTGGAACTGACTAGCAGGGCAGAAATTTACCCCAGAAACGGACTCCCTGGCAAGGAAGTGATTCTTCTGGAACCATATGGAATGTTTGGGGAGTTTGTTGACCGCCCAACAAATCAAACTGGGCCGACTGTCCTCAATATTAGAAATGCACACATGGAAGAACGACACATGATGTGTTTCTACTATGTGATCCTGGACATCGTTACCATGGCAATCATTCACTCTGCAGAGTCTGCACCATCATGTTTGTATCAGCCCCGTTGTGTCCCCAATAAGGTCTGCACAATTAAGAAATGGTGTCCTTGATGTGAAATGACGCAGTTCATCAGACACCCTGAAGAAGCTCACATTTCAAATGCACATTCCTAAAAGATGGTGGTTGGGAATGCTGGGAATACTCAACTAATTTTAAGTGTCCAGTCTTCCTGCCCCACCGAGAAGGTTCTGGATTGTTCCAAAAGTACCATACCACACTAACTTCACTGGGCTGTGGGTTATTTATACTCTAGTGATCTGCTTTCTACTTATTCCAGTAACAACAGACTCCAGAAAACTATCCTGGTTCATGAAAAAAGGTTTCTGGTGTGAAATTGGGCCTGCAGGACTTCAGCAGCTAAAAGACAAGCGTACCTGGAAACCCAACAAGCCAAGGTGGAAATGTAATGGTCCAAGGTAAATAGGTGTTGGGGCAAATGGCTTCCGGGCCACATAGTGGAAATGGGCCCAGTGTTGAATTCTCATTTGGAGTGGAAAGAACTTCACTGGATCACCTTTAATATAGACAAATGGCTCTCATTATCTTTTCTGAATTGGAGACAAGAGTAGGACCTGGAGAAAGAAGATGTGATTCAAGAAGGCTTTCTCCTGCTTCTTCCTCCGTTTTCTGTTGTACACCAGAGATCTGGGCCTGGAGAACACAGGGATGCACACTCCAATTCATGAAACATGAATAAACAATGTCCCAGGTGACACACACACACACACACACACACACACACACACACACACACACACACACACACACACACACACACACACACACACACACACACACACACACACACACACCTCTGCAGCCGATACGCCTGCACGTGTGTGAAACTCACACTCACTCAGTGGAACGGATACTGATAAAGATTCTTGGTCTCATGAATACTGATACAACCTGAAATATCTCTGCTCTCACACACACTTGGGCTAACCGACTCAGACCAATTTGGGCAATAAAAGATATTCGATTTGAGTTTGTTCGTAGAAACACACACAGATGAATTTGGGTTCAGACAACTAGATGTTTTTTGAAGGAAGGTGAAAAATCTGCTCACTGGGTGCGCACACACACACACACACACACACACACACACACACACACACACACACACACACACACACACACACACACACACACACACACACACACAGAAAGCAGACTCTTTCTGAGAAACTTTCCTTTACATTAATGTGCAGAAGTGAAGATAAAAGACTCTGCAGGACTCGGTGATCCCCGTTTGCAGCCTGCGTGTGTGGGGTTGCCATACTTTTTAGAGTTTAGTTTTGCGAGTGCGCCCCCCTCAGTCCCGGTCCCTTTAATTCTTTGAGCTAAGATAATGAGAATTTTTATCTGCGGCTCCTCAGAGGCGTGAGGCTCTGATTGAATGGGAGCAGAGTGTAACGGATGAGACGAGAGATAGCGGGTGAGTTACACTCAGGCAGGGTGAGGCGCTGCCAGCTCTCGCTGTGGGGAAACACAGATACCTCGTTTGTGCCACTGGTGACTGCGGTAATGGACGCCATCGCAAAGCCTCTTGGGTTGTGAGGAACTCCATTCCATGCCAGTATTATTAAAACTTACTCCAAGGGACAACAAGGCAGAGTCACAGGATTGACTTCATGTAGGAGAACTTCAGGTGTAAAAAAAAGCTAAACAATACGTCACACCAGCATTTTAAACTGAATTCCATTTATCCAGAGTTTGGCGTCTTCATCTTTCCACCCAGCAGACAGCCGTAACACAAAAATGAACTAGATTAATGTAATTAATGAAGCTACACAACTTCTCCTAAATGTAGACTAAATCAGGCACGAGCCGATCTGCACCGCTGTGATCCTCCGGTTAAATCTGTTTTATAGTTACGTTTTATATCAAATATGCACCCTAAAACCTAATCCTGAAATCATATCTTGTTTAATTGGTTACTATCACTGTTGGAGCTATTTATACTTTGTGTTATTTTTATGTATTTTCTTTAAATTTGTGATTAGTTCACTTTATATTTTTGAAGCATTTATAAAGTTTATTTGTAGATCAAATGTTTGTTTATTTTTGTAGTTTGTTTTGTTGTTTACCTTTGTAAGTCAGTCAGGAAAAATCACCGGGTCATTTTGTATAACTAGGCACTGGTATAGGACCAGCAAGCACTGGGGTGGGCGTATGTTTTTTTTTTACCAGAGCAGGAGAAGCAGCAGGAAACAATGGAAAACAGGATCTGTGTTTTATTGCTTGCCAACCTGGGAAATAAACCTTGAAGAAAACGCAGCTTTAAAGTTTGGACATTGAACTTCTTCTGCCTGTGTACGAAACGTTACCGCAGCGCAGCAGTGACTTTTAAAGCTGGAACATATGAAGTGAGTTGACAAACAAAGGAACTGCCACTACAGTCACTATTAGCTATGACCCAGAAAGAGATGCTTAAACGGCAAATCGATTTTATCCGCTCATCTAATTGTGAAGATCGGGAGAGGATTGTGAGTTTTGACTCAAAATGAAAGGCAGTGTGTGCCTGCAAGGCTGTAAATTTGTAGGTCATTTACAATAAACTGGATTGTAAAATTTTATAGACAAATGTGCAGAATAAAACCAGAACCCTTTTTTAAAAACGCACCAAATGTGAGGCTGTTCTGAAGGTTACTGTGTACTTTTTATGACTGGACACATTTTGTTTAATTGAACATTTTGTCACATATGTGCTGTTCTACAGCCGCCAGTCATTTTATTTAAAAGCTAACAGCCTATGATGCCCAAAAAACTAAAACTAATCCTGTTTAATCTGTTTTTTCTTTCAAGCCTGTGATAAAAATGCCAAGTGAGCAGAAAACGAATCTATTCTAATCAAGTAGAAAAATAACTAAGAGAATGTGCTCAGCCTGTTTGTCTGGATTTAAACCAAATGCATCTTTGCTTCTGTTATACTTGTTAGCTTTTGCTCTACAGATTCAAAGCCTTTATTGTTAAAGACACATCTCAGATTCATTACACACACACACACTCGTAACGCGGCTTTTCTTGGAATAACAGATGAGATGAGGAGCGCAGATGAGATTAAAAAAGAAGTAATTTAGGACTAATTGGTAAAAAACTACTCTAGAGGCAAATGACAAGTGAGGCTACTGGGGAAAAGAGCTTTCTGGAACTCAGGCAAGACAAAGCCACTGGCTGACACCTGTAAGGCAAACCAGTCACCTCAAAAAAAGCATGGATGACAAAGTGGACAGTAGTTGACAATTAAAATGATTTATTCAAACCTTTGGACAAATGCCCACGATGATCATTACGCTGAAGGGATGTACGAGCTAGTTTGAATATGAGCGTTAAATATTAGCTGCATCAATTATTTTCTGCGCACGTTGCATTATGTTGGGTATCAATGCTGGCTGCATGTCTGAAATGTCAGAATATAGTATTTTAAAGAAGTCTAGCACGTGAGCTTGCTTTGAATTAATTGCATTTGGGGTTAATATGAGGAGAAGCTCTGGATGTTTGTAGCAGCAGACTCTCGTCTAAGGTTTGAGTCAGCCTGCTGTTCAACCAGAAAAGTCATCCATGAAAAAAAAAAAGCTTAAAGGTGCATTATGTAGAAATAAAGTAAAAATTACATCTTGTGGAAGAATTTGGTTACTGCAACAACTCTGGAGCTTTTTCCCGGCCGTCGTCAAATTACAATTGTTGCGTTATGAGAATGCTATTTTCTGCCCTTAACAGCTGCTCTTTGACACAGTGACAGTGTGAATAAATTGCCAAGGTCATGTGCTTGCTTCTGATATTTACATTACAGCAAAGAAGACAGAAGAAGGACGAAGAACGCTTTTCATTAGTTAATCAAAGAACTTTATTTTTAATAAAGCTAATCAAAACAAATGTTGGTCAATAATAATCAGGTGACCGATCTGTGAAATCACAATGTATGATTTATGTGTTTAATGAATCACAGGACTAACTGAGCTAGACATCCTGACTCACATAAGGTAAACACATGACACATTGTCACTTTTCCAATCAGAACTTCCGTTCTGTTGCGGGTCAGAGTTCTGAGGTGTTTACTTAATCTGTCCACTCTGATTTGCTAAGAATTATAAACAACTGGGTTTAATAAAACAGAACAACGCCATTTTGGGTTAGTTCCACCGCAAGTTTCAACGTAGTTCTAACGTGAGCTCGACCAGCTCTCAAATCCATCATCGCTAAGTGAATTGCAGACTGGCCAGCTGTATTTTCTACTTTAAGCTGAGAACTGTCAAGCTGGAAAAATTCTGTCGTTTATCAACAAGACGACGGTTCCTTCAGAATAAAAGCTGAACTCTCTACGTGACGCTGACACCTGCTATTGCTACCGGGAGGCTATCTGCAGACTGGTTTGTCGTGCTGCAGATGCTGTGCCATCAGTTCCAGCACCAAAAGAGGGTCCGAGGACCTGGCCTTCCGGATCTAACACGGGAGTCTCCGAAGGTACGTAGATCGGCATAGATGGTGTTTCATGTCTCTCCATCCTGAAGTCCCTCGTGGTTAGTTAGTCAAAACAACATCTTACACTCAGACTCGCCCGCATCAGATGGAGATTCTCAACTGACACACACACACCAACACTTCAGCTCACATTCATCTTCATTCATCATTAGAGAGTTAGTCCTGGTGATTGTTTCGAATAATTATAAAATAAATATTCTTAAACGTCCCATCTCTCTCTTTTCTTGTCTCTAAGTCAATACAAAGTGTTTGAATAAAACTCCCTGTGGTAAAAACAACCTCTTCTGATTCTAAGGTAAGATTAATCTCTTTACCTTAATAAGTGTGAGAATATACCAACTATATTCCGCTACACAATTGTCGCCGCTGCAGCATTAGCTCACAGGAGACGCGGCACCCCCACACTCTCTGACGGTAAACAGAAGTTATGTCCCTCTTTCCTTTCCTTTGTCTCAGCTGTATATGAAGTATGTTACAGTATAACCTTTCTTCCAAAATAACTGAAACATTAGACTCTTCTGGGATTTTCTCACTGTTCTATTCTTACATACTGCACCTTTAATTCCAGTATCCTTTAAAAACAGGAAACAGTTTCTTTTATACTACTCAAAAAGTTCGACAACAATTATTCCAGTCGGTCATTTATCTTTTTTTAAGAAAAACAGGTTCTGTGTAACCCGTGTGACAAACACACCTGCAACCGCTTCAGCCACCCCTTTAAGAGAAACCAGCAATCATTGATGTGGAGCTGTTGCTGCCCCGCCCAGAGCTCTGAAACCCCAGAGTTCAGTTGCTGCTGTTAACATCAGCTCTTTGCTACCAGCCTGTGGTCTTTGTGGTGCTTCTACCTGGAAAGGTATACTTGAGATACCTCTTCAGTCTGCTTATCTGCTGAACAAGTGTGTGGTTGTGTATCTCTACTCTCCAGTCAGGTTTCTGTGGTGGATATGTTTGTTTCTTTTTCTTCAGTTTTCATCCTGAAGACCTCCTTGGATTCTCCTCGGTTTTACCGTGGATGGCGAGCTACCCTTCAGAACGAACCTCACTTGGAAAAGGACTAAATGAACCTGAGGTCACAAGGACAAAAAGCCTTGTGATCTCTTCGGACTTGAACTGAGTTGCATTCTTGTCAATTGTTAATCCTGTAGTTTTTTTTCTTCGCACCTGTAAATAACTTTAATACATTGTTTGAACCAAATACCATTTGTGTTCTGTTCAGTTATCTTTATTCACTTCGACTTTAGAGCCAAAAAATAAAGAAAAGAAAATACTAGCACACACATTTAGTGATGTATATACCTTACATACTATGCATATTATTACTTAGATTAGCCATTTTTACATTTTGCTTGTTTTTACATTACTGTATTTTTGCACAACTCTGTTGCTGTGAAGCTCGCACACAAGAATTTCACTCGCATGTACTGTACCAGTGTACCTGCACATGTGACGTGACAATAAAAGTGATTTGATTTGAATCTTATTCTGATCCCCATTCCACCTGCTGGTAAAAGGCAGGTTGGCATGCAGTCCTGACCAGCATTACATCTGTATTTAATGTAGTTAGAAAAAAACCTTCAGGTTTACACCTGGTGCACCTGTGACAACAAAGCTAAATGTGTGTGTGTCAGGGCCAAAATTCTCTCTTGATTTGAGTTGCTTGGTTGTCTGGATGATTTTCTACAATATGAAAAAAACAACAACAAAAAAGCATACTGGCCATTTTTTCACTTTTTCTCAAAATATCAAAGGAATTCAAGAAAATCTCCCAAAAAAGTCGATCAATCATCCTTTAGTTTCGTGGCCATGCTGACCTAATGAACTTCAAATATGCTTTGACCCACAGTTCTTCTTCAAAGAGATCTCAGTGGACCATTAATGTGTATTTTTAGAGTATCTGTGGCAGTTTCTTTTATCAAGACTCTGCCCCAGAAGTTACAACAAAGAAGTGCATAAATACAAAAAAAGAAATGCCAAGAGAGGATGTTTTTAATTCATACCTTCTGTAGGTAGTTTATGGTGCACAAGATCATCTCTCCATGATGGCTCTTCCTTCTCCACATGGGCTTCTGCTGCCTGAGGCATTCCTTTGGCAGTTCATTGCTTGGGCCATCTTCCTGACGGCTATGAACCTCACTAGCCTCGGGTCTCTCTTTTCTGGGTGTGTGTACCATCTCAGGGTGAAGGGTTCTTGTTTTGATATCAGTAGACTCACTCCTGCTTTTGCCAAGTTGTTATACCAGCAGGACCTTGATAAATAGCAGGACATTCGTGTTCATAGTTCAGACTCTCTCTCTTTTCATTCAGCAGAAACCTTTGCTTTGCTCTGGGTTTCTTGGACCCCAAGGTGTTTTTGAGCTGTCTGTTACAGATTCAGAACCTCCCCCAAAACCTAAAGACCAAAGTGTCTGGATGACTTCCTGTTACGAATCCAGAAATAAAAAGTGAGAAGACGACATGTGATGTGGGACATTGGTGAAGTATTAACTGTGGGTAAACTTCCTCTCACTCCTCTGAGGCTTGGTCATATTAAATAAAAGACAAATAAGACAGGAGTGTTTCTTCATATGTTTTTGACTTAATGAGGTCATGAACAGAAGGTATACAGTGTCAGGGATTATTAAAGTAATATGTTCTTCAAATTTTAAAAGGTGTGGAACACTGAAAACACATTTTTAAAGATTATTTCACAGAGTTTCTCATGCAGGCTGAACATAAAAACATTCTCTCACACCTGCCTCCTTTATTAGCTTCTGATGGAAAATAGACGGTGAAACTGTAGGATTGGAAAAGTCTGACAGATCTACATCACACTGTCACTATAACTAGTCACCTAGTATCCAGGAAACAGCAAAGAACGTCTCGACTAACAGATGCTAACTGTTAGCATTAGCGACTCAACCACACAGCAGAAGCTCCAGGTGTGTGGAGAAACATCCATGTCACAGAAAAAAAAAGAGCTAGTGGTGGAGTGTCATTGCTGTTAGCCATGTTAGCAGCAAGATGTCCAAAAATCAGGAAAAAAGACTCCAAATCCTGCCGGGTTAAGCTCACTGCTGATGTCAGACTTGTTCCTGCTGCGCAGGTGTTGGGCAACTTTATCAATCCAGGATTAGCTTAGGGAAAGTTCAACACACAGGGGGTTATAGTAATCAGTTGATCAAAACCAAATACCAACAATCAACCATCAATCAATTTAGACTTTGCAAAGTGGAGAGGAAATGAATACACACCAAACAACGGTCGCCATTCACTCTCATCAGACAGAGCCCTCCGACAGTATTTATTAAGCAGACACACAAAAAGATAAACGCACACACATTTACACACACAGATTCGAGGTTCTCACAGACTCTCAGGCAGGAAGACTTTCCAGGTGCAATTCTAAAACAATAAACTGTCTGGACTTTCTCAAGAGTTCTACTGATGAGGAGGCTAGGACTGGTACCAGGGCGAGGTCAAACCTCCCAAAACGTCCTCCCTGTAAGAGCTGAACTGGCCTGTTCTTTTTTAACAATTAATGGATGAAGCTTCGTTCAGAACACCAGATGACATTAATAATGGTAATAACAGTTTTTACCCATCAGTGGGCATTTGTTTTTGCACCTGAGTTTAGCCTGCAAGGCATTCATTTCTACTAGAGACCACTGCAAACGTATTGATTAAACGAGTGAACCCCACCTTTAATACTCATCGATATATTTTCGATATGTTGTGCTTTAATTTCCTCATTAAATATGCTTTTCATAATGGCCGTAACAGTTTGATACAAGGAAAGAGTCGTTAAAACGCATTCACGAACTAATACATTTAGAAAAAAGAGCACACAACTGGACTAGATTAATGACCTCTAGGTCTTTTACTGCCTACCTCACCAGATATCCAGAGAACAGAAGCTGTCAAAATGCAGATTCTGAAAAATGTGACTACTCGTGCTTTATTGGTATATTTCACAGTTTGCAAAATAGAAATCCCACAAACCAATGTTTCTGATAGAGCTCAACATCTTTTGTTTCATATCCAAACAACATTTGTGTGACAACATATAGCCAATGTGTTAATGACATTTCTAGCTGTTAATTAAATCATAATTGGGGACACAAAGGAAAAACAAATGTAGTCTTGGCTTCATTGTTGTGAAAAGGTTTTTTATTATTTTGCGAGATGGTATAATGAGGACTGCTGTGCCATAAATAATATTCAGACAGTAGGATTGTCCTGGCCTTTGGAAATCAAAGAAATCGAAATACCAAGCATTGTCTCTGACTGTGCGGCTTAAATTGCAGATCCATTATTGTCTCCTAAGCTCGTTAAAGAATAAAAATCTGCCAGGTTCATAGAAATATCAAAAATTAATTGGTTTTTAGGAAGGTTTCTGACATAAAAGTCACCATACAGATGCCTGGCTCTTTCTCTATAGCAATCTATGAGTAGCATGTGTTTGAATCAGTGCTGTGTAACGTTTATCTGCTCTTCCCAGTAGCTTTTAGAAAAAGAAACAATCCAGATGTCAGACTTTTGCACGAGTGGATTGATGCAAAATACTTTCTTGTTGAAATCACAGATGCCACAAGCAAGGACAAGCAGGCAGCCAACATCGTTCTGTCTGTTTGTCTGTCTCGGTTACCAAACACTCTCCCTCTGTGGCACAAAATGATCTGCCTCTCTGACAGGGTGGCTGCTGGCATCCGTTTATCAACACTTGGCTCATCCAAAATGTTCTCTCTCCTGGCAGGAAGCAAACCAAAAAAAAAAGCGGAGGAGGAAAAATGGAGAGCAGGAGGGAAAATGGGAACAAAGAGGATAAATAGAGGGACTGCTCTTCTAAACATCTTCAATCAGTTACGCAGATACACATCAAAGAAAACTCAGACCTAAGAAAACAAGAAAGGATCGTTGTGTGAGAGAGATCGGTGCAGTAAGACATGTTTTTTACTCTGCATGCATCGCCCCCTCCCCACACGCTGCATTCATCTCCACTTGACCTTTTTCTCCCATCATGACTCCTCCTCCAACTCTGATTATCTATCTGCCTTCAATTTGTGTCTTACTCCTGCACGCCCTCTCCCTGCTCTTCCACCATCTATACTCCCTTCCTTTAAATTGGTTCTCTCTCCAACCATTTCTCCTTGATCACCTCACAGTTTTTAATCTGGCTGGTACCTTCTCATACGCCGAGTAAATTGTACATATCCAGACTGGATTGATTTGGTAAATGAGCATAAACGCATTTATGTGAACACTACTGTGAAAAAGTATTAGCCCACTCACTGATTCCTTCAGTTTCTGCAGCATCTAAATGATTCATGTTAGTGAAAAAATGTCAACATTTTACTAAAAATAACCACAGTAAAGATGATTTCATTTAGTTAGGTCAAAGCAATCCAAACCAACCTCACTTTATGTGACAAAGTAACCAACCCCCTAGTTAAACAACCTGTTCACAACACAACGTTCACTAAAACCGCTCAAAAAGCAACACTAGAACGTTTTGGAATGTGAACCCTTGATTGCTGAACTTCAGAGAGAGAACTCCATGGTGGTGGCAATGTGATGGTCTGGGGCGCTGTTGCTGCCTCAGGACCAGGTCGAATAACATGATTTCTGCTGCCTACCACACAAAAAATCAGGAAGGAGAACATGACCTTTCAGTCAATCAATCAAACTTCATTTGTATAGCACTTTTCACATACAAAAACAAGAGTTTAAGAGTCGCCTAAAAACACACCTTCTCCGCTTGGCGTTTCCCGAACATGTTTGATTCGGCCCTCTATTACGTTGAATTTCTTTCACAGTTTTCATTGGTTCACTCTATCCCTTGTTTTACCCATCTGTCCTCTACTAGAATGTTTCACCTTTTTTGTAATTTGTTTTTTGTAATTTGAATTGCTTTTATTTTTGATTTATTCACTATATTTGTACTTCTACTGTACCATGTTCAGCTCCTTGGGCTTCCTGACAGGGTTGCGGAAGTCGCTTTATAAATAAAGCTTTGATTGGTTGATTGAAAAAAATGCTGCTCAAAGTGCTTTACAGGTTAAAATCACCCCACATAACCCATAAACCCATCATTCCCCCAAAAGTATTCAAATAATTATGACAGCTAGTTGCAGGCCGCCACCGTCGACCACCACCCCCGAGGGCAGAGGGCCCCACAGAGGAAAACACTGGCGCGAACAAATAAGTCACATAAAAAATAATAAGAGCTAATATGGACAGTAAAATAGCTTAAAAAGTGATTAAAAGATAGTAAAACACCAACACATAAATGTCTAATAAAACTAAAATATAAATAATAAAATAAAAATAAAACAAGCAATGCAGCTAAAAACATACATCAGTTAAAAGCTACGGTAAAAAGGTGAGTCTTAAGCCTGCTCTTAAAAACATGAGCGTTCTCTACGACCCTGAGGTCCTCTGGCAGTCTGTTCCAGAGACGAGGGCCATAAAATTGGAAGGACGCCTCGCCACGGGTACGTGTCCTGACTTTTGGACTCACAAGGAGACGGCTGCCAGAGGAGAGCAGAGGTCGCGAGGGTTCGTAAGGTAAAAGCAGTTCCGAAACATAAGAAGCCCCAAGACCGTTAAGACACTTAAAAACCATTAAGAGACCTTTGACCTTAAACAAGCTGTTCATGTGGAAAACATTCTGATTTGGGACAAAATCAGAGTGGGACAAAAATATTCTGTAGTTGTGTGAGAAGTACCGTATTTTCACGACCATAAGACGCACCTAAAAGTCTTAAATTTTCTCCAAAATGTACGCCACGTCCTATGGTGCGGTGCGCCTATTGTGTTGTTGTGAGACGCGAACGTAGTAGAAGACAAGGGGCGTGGTGAGAACGTGCGGATGTGAGCGAAGACGGACCCCGAATAGTTCAAAAGGGCAGGTATGCACGGTGCTGATGAACATTGTTCTGACAACCCTGTACTCTAGCCCAGTCGTTCCTATCAGATACAGAAGATGAGAACTTTGATGGATTTGATGATTAATTTATAGCACTCCAATAAAGCACACCCGAACTCATATGTGCTCCCGCTGCCTTTTTTAATAAAACACAATTCAAATCACACTATTTTCTTAGGCCTGTAAATAACACACATATGATTTTGTTCACGCGGAAAGTTTATGTGGTTAAATCCACCAACTACCGGTAAACACATTCTGAACTTCAACACAGCGCATCAGCGCATAAGAAGAGCACGAGGCGTCAGCCCACGCAATGAGGAAGTGCACGTGCGCTCCAAACCAGGTCTGAACCAGGACTAGACCAGTAAAGTGAAACATGCTTTTGGCTGTTTACAATTTTCACAATGTCTGGTTTGCACTGATATTTTCCGAGTCCCGAGCCCGCACAGATGTTTTACCGGTACGTTTTCCCGTGCCCGCGCCCTATAACTCGGTGCGTCTTTTGTATCTGTTAAATACCAAAAAGACACCCGTAACTGAAGCTGCGCCCTATAACACGGTGCGCCCTATGGTCGTGAAAATACGGTAAAAGTGCTTCATTTTGTTGTCGCCAAAAGGGTCAAGAGGTCATCTACAACATATATTGAGTTGAATTATGAGTCCTTAGGTTAAAAGCTTACTGAGAAAGCTGTGTTCTGTGTACGTGAGGTTTAAGATGTCCAGCTTGTGTAAACCAGCTCCAGTAAACCTTGAGCCCTCGGATCATGTCGGGATAACAGGGCTCTTCGACCTCTGGGCTGGAGGGTGCGTCGACCATTTGGAAGTGTAAACATCACCCCATCCTCTCTCCACATTTATCAAAGGACTGTGGGAGTAGCCCAGGGACAAAAAGTATAAATTTAGGAATCCACATGTGGTCGAGGTCTTTTTGTAGTTGGCTGTCCTGAGATGTGAGATGAATGAATAAAGAGACCCGCGCTGTCTGAGTTGCCCGTCTCCGACACCTTCTTTAAGAATAACAAAGAAACCCCACAATTTCAGTGGCGCCATCGTGGAAGTCACAAATTGTTATTAAGCGTAAAGTGTCAATGACTTTTTCACACGCTCATACATACTCAGGGCAAGGTCAGAAGTGACACTGGTCCCACTTCACAAAAAGGATCCCTTTATGAATGTTAATGAGTGCATTATGAAGCATGAACAAAGTAGTAAATAAAATACTGAAATCTGCTTAACCATATTATGTAATGCATCACTAAGCAGAGCCCTCCCCTCCTTTGTCCTAACCTTAAAGGTATAGCAAAGGATCCTTTTCTTCTGGTTGAACATCTGAACCAACTATGAACCATTATGGTGAACCATTCACACAAGGCTGTGTCGTACGTTGCTGGGTAGTTTTCACTTCATTAACAAGGCGGAGGTTGGACTCCCCACAGATGCCAGTTTTCTGCTCGACAGGTAAGCTAAAGTTCAGCATGCTATTTGGAAAAAAAAATCCTTACAGACTGCTGCTAGAAGGAGTTGGCTACAAGGTCGGCAGCTACTTGTAACGAGGATAACTTTTTTCCAAAAGAGGAGCGGGCGGTTCTTTCCTGAAATTCAGAAACATCCTCGCTATACCTTTAAGGACACTTACTATTAAGCAATAATGGTTAATAAAGGGACACTTTTTTATTAAAACTTAATATTGCACTAAGTAACATTAATAAAAGGACCCTTTGTTTATTACAACTTATTAACATGTGAGTAAACTGTAATTATATAGCACACATCACAGATAATCACAAAGTGCTTCACAAATTTGACTCGAATGTCGTTTGTAAATGTGCCTAACCAAATAAACTGGTATGGTAATAACACAATAAGTAACGTTAATGAAAGGACTGTTTGTTTATTAAACCTTAATAATGCACTAAGAAATGTTAATAATGGGACCGTTAGTGTAAAGTGTTACTGTGACATTCAAAAAAGACTTTTAACCCCTCGTCACCTACAGCTCTAAAGTCCCCCCCCCCCCCCTATATTCCTTATCTTTTCTCCACTCAGCGATGCACTTTTTCATTACTGTCTTATTCCTATCTCAGGAACTCCTTTTCATCTGTCTTTATCGCTGCCATCTTTCTCGTGCGTCTCCTGCAGCCGTGCACTTTAAGATGCCGTCTTCACTGGTGTTCTGTCACTTATATTTTTTTAACCCGCTCAGTCTGGTACATGCAGGTCCTTTTACTGTAAAGATACAGAGAACACAGACTAGGTGGTAAAACCCTCCAGGGAACAAAAGCACATTAAATGGAATAAGTGCTACATAATTATTCAGAACACTTTTGTATTTGTTTCTACTCAACAGTTGTAAACAAAAACAAGGTGCCTAAAGCGATTTAGGACTAAACACCTTGGTTCCAACGGTCTTTATTTGACGACAGTTACCTGTAATGATCATCCTGAGAAAATTAGTTTTTTTTACTGCAGAAAAAATTTGCTACAGAGCCAACAGAAGGCATAAAATATGTTGCAGACATCTGCAATCAGTGTTTTTGTAATTACGCTGATTAAAAACAGAAACAAAATTATAGAATTAAAACACTTGCACACTATTATTGTTACGTTTAAAGCATTTGACTCATTTTGCTTTGAAATAGATTTATAACATGAATCACTGTCGCTATCAGATTATGGTTGAAATGGCAAATCATCGTGTTGTATGTAATTCACCTGAGCTGGGACACTTTTAGAGAGGCTGTCGACTGTTCTTTGACCTGCAGTTATCAAATGTCAAAGCATCTCGAAATAAGACTTTAACAGGAATTAGCCCAACAGGCCGTTGGTTCAAATTTGGCTTCTAGACAGCAGAGATATCTGCAGAGTCATTTGTAGTCTGAGGCGGGGCATCAGCTCCATTTTCAAATGAAATTCTCCATGCAGCTGATTCATATGCTCAGAGAACCCCAGAATTTTATAATGAGGCAATAACAGAAACGGAATTGGCCGGATCTATGAGTCGTCCAACCTCCATCCTCCCTATCATCCACGTTTAGAGTCTCTCTCACACACACGCACGCACGCACACACGCACACACACACGCACACGCACACACACACACACACACACACACACACACACACACACACACACACACACACACACACACACACACACACACACACACACACACGTATTTATGTGCTTGTGTGGACCCTCCATTGACTTCCATTCCTTTTGTTTTTTGTGACTGTCTAACACCTAACCCATACCCCAATCCTAACCATAACAATGCTGTTCTATTGCTAACCCTAACCTTAACTAAAACTTAATTCATACCCCTAAAACCAACTGGCAAGCTTCTAAAAAAGTGAGGACCAAAAAAAAATCTCCTCACTTTGTAGGGAAAACGGTCAAAATGGTCCTCAGTATGTAGTATGTACAAGAACACACACACACACACGTGCGCGCACACTCTCACACACACACACACACACACACACACAAATCTAAATAGTGATTCACTGAAACCTTAAGTAACAGGCCTTATGTTGGACAGGCACAAAGGGATGAAGGAGGGAGGTCAGAGGAGGATGGATGAGGAGGTCATGGTGAGAAACACAAATGAAACAGCTGACAGAGGAGGAAAAATAAATACAAAAGAGAAACCAATCATCCAGCACAGTTACTGCCCACAGAGCGACAACGCTGCAGCCTGATGTATGTGAGGACAGGTGTGCAGGTGGATGAAAAAGCGTGGCCCTTTGTGTCTGCGAGTGTCATCAATATCATCAAGGTGGACCCGGCTAATTGCAGCGTGTCACCGATGACGAATATGTGGGTAGCTCTACACAAGGCGTTCTGAGAACAGTGTAACTAGAGTGAATGGACACTGCCATCGCCTCGGGAGCAATAACCATGTCTTATAATTATGTCATGAAGCTCATTTTTCCACCCACATGCTGAAGCCAGACTTTACCCGAGATGAAGGTTACTGACAAAAGCTAAAGGTAAAGACAGCTGGAGCCTTCAGACACATATGCAAAGGATAATCGGCTGCTGCACTTCTCAGGGACCGTGCACAATGTTGGAGCCAATAATGCATCCTTACATGGCACCGGTCATAATTCAGTAGGTTTATCCACCATTCATTCATTTCCAGATGTATTCAGGACCAGATCAGAAATGCTTACACCCCCAACCCCCATCTCCCTCCTCCAGGGACGTCCCTGCCCTTCCTGTAAGTCCTGTGACTGCCTCCAGGCCTCGTCCTGATGGGACAGGTTCAAAATCCCTCCTGAAAGACAACTAGAGGGAGTCTTCCGTCGAGAACACTTCAGCTGTGTCTTTACGTTGCAGAGGAGCAGTGACTCTAATCTGAGCACCTCTTGATTAGCTCGCCTCCTCACCCCGTCTGTGAGAGTGAGCCCAGCCACTCCAGAGGAAGCTCATTTCAGCCGCCTCAATTCACAATCTCATTTATTTGGTCACTACCCATGGCTCACCACCAAATTGACAGCTACTCTGTAATTGTCTTGAATTAACACAGCTCTCACTAGGACATTATCAGTCACTAAATAGTAAAATGGCCCAAAGGAAGCAAAGCCCGTGTGTTTTTATTTTATGACAAAGCCTTAGCTTCTGTCACATTTGTAATGATTTTAGTTGCTTTTTCTCTGAGTGTTTGTACGAACGATGTGCTTAATGCATCTAGCCTTTATGTAGAGGCTTTCCCATCAAACTTCTAATATGTTGTTTAAGGGTTGAAAAGTTACTCACCACATCAGCTAGAGTAGTTAGGCTTAAATGTCAAATTAATTTCTGCTGTGTAATTTCAAAGAGGTTTTTATCTATTAGTTAAACTATAAAGTATGTTTTATTTTAGGCCAGGTAATAAGTTTTTTTATCTTCAAATTAACAGATAAAATACATTTTGTGAAATGCTCAAAATTTCTGGTGCAAACACGAGGGAATATATTAAAGGGGCATTATGGAAGTTTGACAGTCAAACCATTTATAGAAATAATAAATGTCTTCTTCATACATTCTCCTGCAATGCCCTGGTCCTGTAGAATGAGCCCTGGCATTTTTACTGTGATTGCCTGTTTTTCTGTAAAATCACAGAAAAAGAGAGCTGCTCTGGTTGAGCAGGCTGCTTCATACGCGTTCACGCTCAGGCATAGCCCGTAGCATTTGTTATCAGTACCTTTAGTCTTTGTCGCTGTTCCTAACGCCTAGTGACAAAGCTAGCTACATTTCTGAGGACCCTTAGCTACTTTCTGTAGAACTTTCTTCTAGATTTTTCCTGCAAATTAGCAACAAAACAGCCATTTTCGCTCGGAACCGTTCTTTGAACGTTGTTTCAGCTGTCATCAAGGATATAAATGTTACAGATACAAAGGATTTCACTGGTGCTTTAGCTCACCTAATAAAACATTGGACTCTTGTGCAGGGGACCTGGGTTTGATTCTGAATGTCAACATAGTTTATTTTTTTTTACAGTAAGATGCCCAAATGTTTATTTTAGACTCGCCGAACGGCATTGAATTCACAGATAAAAAAGGTGTGGGTTCAACTTTTCACTTTGTCGGCTGTGCTGAAGATAAAGGTACAGAACCAAATTATTTAATTAGCTGCACGTTCTCCTGTCCTCTGTCCTCCAGGCCACCCACCCACACACACACACCCACACACCCACACACACACACACACACACACACACACACACACACGCACACACACACACACACACACACACACACACACACACACACACACACACACACACACACACACACACACACACACACACACACACACACACACGCACAAGGGACTGTCTCAGCTGTTATTATTTTTCGTTAAGGAGTGTGCACGTACAGCATGTGCGCCTCGTGCACTAGCCTACTATTGAAGCTGCTGTTACACTTTTGGCCTGAGGAGGCAATCGAGAGCATAAAAATTCAAAACTCCGTAAAGTCCCTTTAAAATGTATTAAAGTTGTTTTGTCTAACAAAAGCCAAAAAGCATCCTGTTCTTTACCATCTTTAACAGAAACACAATAATCAGATAAAATATGAAAACATGAAGTTACAACTTCCCCTTCTAAAGAGTCTCGTCTATAGATTTACATTCAATTCAATTCAAGTTTATTTATATAGCGCCAAATCACGACAAGAGTCATCTCAAGGCACTTCACATAATAAAAATTCCAATTCAGGTCAGTTCATTAAGCCAATCAGAAATATTTCCTATATAAGGAACCCAGCAAATTGTATCAAGTCACTGACTAGTGTCAGTGACTTTACAGCAATCCTCATATTAAGCAAGCATAAAGCGACAGTGGAGAGGAAAACTCCCTTTTAACAGGAAGAAACCTCCAGAGGATCCTGGCTCAGTATAAGCAGCCATCCTCCACGACTCACTGGGGATCGAGAAGACAGAGCAGACACACACACACACACACACACACACACACACACACACACACACACACACACACACACACACACACACACACACACACACACACACACACACACACACACACACACGGACAAGTAATGTGTCTACAGTTATATTATGATGTCTTAGTAAATATTCTATTTGGTGAAAGATAAACTTTATTGTATTTATCCTAGTGGATCTATAATTAAACAGATAAACTAGCAGTAGCACATCAAAAGTCAAGGAAACCAAAAAGTTATTATCAGGAGAGAGAGAATGTTTAAGTGGTTAGCAGCAGTGTGCTAGTCGATGGCCCCCTCCATGGGGCCACCACAGCTCAGCAGAACGTCATTTCAACAGTTGGAAATGCTTTCTCAGGCTTTGTGGCCTTAACTGTTGCTACCATTGAGTGCAGCAGCTCCTTTATCACCAGTAGTAACCAGTAACGTGTAGCCACGTTAGCAGATAGCCATTGCTGCTTTACAGCTGCATGTAGAAATACCATCTGTGCGCTTTGTCAGGTGTTTCCTTTAGTTTAGAAAACATTTTTCCTGCTGAAAAACACTACATTATTATTTAGAGCACTAATTAATTAAATCACAATTTTGTCTGAGTATTTCTCCATATAAACATTACCCATGTTCATCCTCATCCTGACCTGGAATAGGGGAAGATGGGTACTTCTAGCATCTGGATCCTTTTGATCTTCTATTGTTCAATAACTTGCAAAAATGAGAATAATTTAATGTACAATTTTTGGCAAATAAAGGGAATATTTATTGTATTTAATTATCATTTCATATCATTAGCTTTATAGTAAAACAAATCTGTTTTAACTGCAGCATAAAAACTATTTCCACCTTCTCCTTTTACATTCAACAGGTTTCCTTTTGACGTGAATTTGTCTGATTGCAACACAGAAGAGGAAGACCGCTGCTACCCATAAATATGGAAATCTGTCAGTGATGAGATCTCCATTTCGCACAAAAGAATCAGGCTGAAAGGTAGCATTAAAATCTTTGAGGCTTGATTAAGAATTCCCTCCGCGCAGGTCTACTGAATCCTGAAGCCGAACTGTCCTGATCGCGCTGATGCAAACTTAATGAGCGGCTTTAAAATTCGTTTTCCAATCACGCCACCTTAAAACTTTGAATCCTGGGTGTGAAAGACTACCTGCACATATCTGAGGGTAACTACATGAAACATTGATGGGAGAGGGGGCTGTGATTGCTCATTGGTATGAGCATGGGGGTCTGTTAAGCTGCATTAAGCCCAAGCAAGTTCATTAAGCAGCATGAGAAGGGAAGGGCGAACAGTGGGGCAGATAGACTGTCTAGATCGATGTAGATGAATGTTCTGCACTGCTGCATGAGAGGCCACGGGGATAAAGTCTGAAGTGAATTAATGTGCATTGGGTATGTGTGCAACAAGGAGCTGATCGACACGGGGTAAAAATCCAGCTCTGTTGATTGAAATACCAAGAAAGAAGACAGCTATAAGGAATGAATGTCCATTTAAAATCCAAGGTCCAACTTTACCACAGTTACTATGGATCTAAGTTTGGATTGGCTCTGAGATGTCAGCCAGCTTTCATCGAATCTGACGACCAAAGTTACAAAAACATCCAGAAAATAAGATGTAACGGGTCCCAGGAGTGGTAACTGCCGTCAAGCAGGCGAAAGCAGAGTACTGAAGACAGGATGCCTCTCGTTTCCTTCCAGTTTACGTCTCATTTATTTTAAAAACTCATGAAATTATAGTCACACGGTTCATTTCTGTTACTCCATTTCAGTTCCTTATAATTTAACTCCAAACATACAACTTACGTCATCCCTCAAGTTGCTTCTCACAGCATTCTAGTCGTCGTCGTCTTCCTCCGCTTATCCGGGTCCGGGTCCGGAAATCTGCGCCGCACCGAGGTTTTCTATTATCTGTCATATGACAGTGTCTGGATTGGAAACAGCAAGTTGGCTCCCCCTGCAGCTGCAGGCGCTCCTGCTGACTGAGAGGGTTCAGGTGCCCCATGCATGCATGAAGAAGAGGAAGGGGAGGGGCGCGGCGGGGGAATTCACTTCTGGGTCTGACTGAATCAACTGTATTAACATGGCTTAAGTCAATCACATCTTGATGTTCTTCTATTTAACGCACATTTCATTCATAATATCATAAACACAGGCCTATCATTCTTTCAGGTTTTTCTGAATTGTGTGAAATGGCTGAATAAAAAAAGGAAAAACAAAACGATTTTGTAGTCACCCCCCCATCAGGATCAAATTGTTTAGTCCTGACTAAATGAAACTTATTGAGTCAAGAGTCAAACGGAAGAGATGAACATAAAAAGGCTAAACCCACCAGGGGCCCGATTCAGGAATAAAAAGAAAAAAAGGGGAGAAAGATAAAGGTATGTACGCTCTCATGATGCATGTTTTACGTTTTTTGAACCAGTTAACTGGGATTTTAATGGTTAAATTCGGTCAAATAATTGCTAACAGAGCTAATAGGGCTGAAATATTGAAACGAATATTCAAATGGTTCAAAAAATTCCTTGAATTGTTTTTTACTGATTCAAACAAGGATTTGCTAAATGCTCTCTGCAGCCTGCCTGAACAACAACAAATACATGTTGATCATGTTCACACACTAATGAAACAACTCTACAAGCAGAAGAAAACTCCCCAGTCACCACCAACTATCCTGTTTATTTATTGCAGATGGCTGCACTGATTATTTTTTACATGATTTTTTCTGTAAAAGTTGGTATTTTTGGTAGCCTACAGTTTTTTTTATGTCAGTTTAAATTACAATTTCAGGGGCAATTCTAAAATATTATGGATCATGATAAAGATCTATTAGAGATCTACCCCAACTTTTGGACTGCTCTGCCAGTCACTGTGGCTCAAGCTGAGAGGAGCTTTTCAAAATTTGATCAAGTCATACCTGAGGTCAACTATGTTTCAGGGGTGGCTCACTAACCTGGCTCTGATTAGTATCAATCAGGCGCGCAGATAGGGTGAGGGACGGGGCAGATCTGTCCCCCCAGATTCAGATCGACCCCGATCCCCCCCCCCCCCCCCCCCCCCCCAACTAAGGCCAGAAAGAAAACAAAATCGGAGGTTTAGCGCTTGAAGCTCCTTTTTCCAATTACACTGAATGCAGCATGACGTACACAAACACCGTCCAGAGGCGCCAAAGTGGTTGCTGCTAGGATGCAGGATGAAGCGAAAAAGGCAAGCAATGATTACTGCATATTTAAAAAAGACCAACAGTGTAAGTAGGCGGCAGAGGTGGAAAGTAACGAATTACATTTACTCACGTTACTGTAATTGAGTAGCTTTTTTGTAAATTTATACTTTTTAAGTCGTTTTTAAAATCTGTACTTTTACTTTTACTTGAGTAAGTTTTTAAAAAAGAATTGTAATTCGCTACATTTTAAATCATATCCGTTACTGAGTAAAAATAAATTGTAGGCTTAATAAATTAAAAATATTACGTGTAGCAGCGTCGGAACAGAAAGAGACACCTGCATGAGCGCCACGTCTAAACCGGGGAGGGGGGGCTACACGCTTTATGATGAGGACAAACAGCCATTTTTACCGCAGTTTTGCTCAAAAACAAAAGTTCTGTGATCCACTCGCTGTTTACCTCCTCTCTCCCTCCTCTCCTGTGGGTTGGAACCCGCACCTTCGCGCACCGGTGTGACGTCATCAGAATTCTGCTCGGTTCGGCAACCAGACTCGGTTCCGTGTTTGAAATGTGTTTCCTTACCGCGCACGGAAGCGGCAAAATTACGTTTAGCGCTCCTAAGAAGCCGATTATCAGCGCTCTGCTCATAAAACAGAAGACCTGCAGGCCTCTGTGAGTTAATCCTGATACTGTTCAGGTGTAAACATTGTGCTCCATCCCTGTGTTTGAACTCGGAAGATGCTCCTTGATGCCACAGATATGTGATGATTTAGCTTGTTTCTTTATTTTACTCCAGAATAAGAGATTAAATTATTACACAAGCAGTTCAGTGTAGTTAAATTAGTCATTCAAATGATTCTAACATGCTGCAGTGTGTGTGTGTGTGTGTGTGTGTGTGTGTGTGTGTGTGTGTGTGTGTGTGTGTGTGTGTGTGTGTGTGTGTGTGTGTGTGTGTGTGTGTGTGTGTGTGTGTGTGTGTGTGTGTGTGTGTGTGTGTGTGTGTGTGTGGGACTGCATAAGACAGCATGGCTTCATCAAATCCATGCATCCAATATCTTGGCTGAAGTAACGGCTCAGGAAAATAACTTGTATTTAATAAACAACGATGTCTCTGCAGTGTTTATGATAATGTTTTATCTTATATTGGACCTATTTTTGGTCTGGGAGGTGTAACTTATCATGATACAAGCCTTTTAAAACATGTTAAAGTGTTTCAAGAGGAGATAAATGCATGAATTTAAAGTTCATGTTTGGAGGCCAACCTTCACAGTTTGGAGGCTCACGCTGGTGAGGAGACACCATTAGTTCTAGTAACACCTGGGCTCCCAAGGCCTGTTCTAACAGGATGTACGTTACGGGACCCTTAAGGATTCCAGTTGGATGATTGGAGGATTATTTAGGAGGACTGGAATGAACAAACTGATTTCAGTGGTGAAGGGTTAAAGGTATTGGCTCGGCATTAAAATTGTAGAAATGCAAAATAACTACACTTTATTATCTATATAAACATGTACTGGGTCCAGTTTTTTATTTTATTAAGGACTTTTGTCATAAATCATTACAGAAAATCCAAATCCTCTCCTCCAGACAGTGAAGAACTGTGTTTCGCATACGTCACTCCAGCACGTAAAACAAGCTAGCTGCTGATGCTAATATTGTGAATCACTGTTATTTGTTTACTTTGATGCTCCTAATTATTACGTAAAATTGCGTTTACAGCTGCAGCAAAAGGTCTGAGCCATGTGTCTGTGTCCTACACACATTTTTAAATAACAGGTCTGATCTAAAATAATAACCTACATCTATAAATCCATCTAGAACCGCACTGCTACTTCTGGACTCTAGAGTCCCGTTAGCATGACTGCAGCAAAACTAACCGTGTTCGCTCCGGTAAGGAAATAACAAGTCCTTTGGGAAAGCTACGACACACACACACACATACACACACACACACACACACACACACACACACACACACACACACACACACACACACACACACACACACACACACACACACACACACACACAGATATAATCTAAAAGATGATCTCTATATTTCAACATTAGAACCTCCATGACATCCTGGATTAGTGCAAACAACGAATTGAGCTAAGGAGTTACTCCAACATCAGGAAGATTTATTCTGGTAAATTGTAGGTTCATTATTTTCCAGAGTTATGTCAATAAATACACACAGCAGTAAAACTGTAGATTACTGAACTATATTGGGACACATGATGGAGCTAAAACCAGCTGAAAACTTGTCAGCTTAGAGCTCCCAGTGGAGCACAGAAATGAAATATTTAAGAAAAGTAAACAAACTGTACCGATTTTGGTTCTGAAGATGAACAGAATCCTCCTCTATGTCCAAATCAGGTCACAGGTCTTCTGAGTCAAACGGTCTTAAAACATGTCTGCACCTCTGGTAGTGATATCCAGCTGGCGGGGTCGAAGTTCGGTATAACTTCTCCAGTAATCTAACATCCGTTCTCGTCGCCGTATCCCAGAGAAAAAACAAATCTGATGGACTAGTAGAGGCTTCAGAAGCTACATCTGATTGATGACACACTGTTCTCTGCTATAACGCTAACGCAGAAACACCGGAGCCAGGCGTTGTTTACTACAGCTGTTTCAGCAGAGCTCCATGTGAAACGTCAACAGCTGCCCAGGGCTTAGACTGGAAGTTAGTTTCTGTTTTTCCTGCGCCGGTCACAAACATCAGATTTTCTTACAATTCCAGCCGTCAAAATCCAAAAACCTTTTTCATCTGAGGTTTTAATACACATTTACACATGCTGTTCAAACAAATTTTGCCTCTGGCCGATATCTTTAAATGAGTGAGTGAACCCTCTACCAAAGATGAACTCTGCTAACTTTAAAAATTAGCTGCTCTAAATAAGCATTCAGGGAAAAGTCATGGGCTTGTGACTATAACCTAATTTATGTTACTAGTTTGCAGTGTAACTGCCTTTGTACTTCAATATGCATATTTGTTCATTTAATTAAAAAAACGGCCACTTTGACATTTATACCCCATTGTCTTTTTTTAACTATTCAGAAGAGCCCGTCCTTGCACAGTCAAAAAAGTAACTAAGTA
The DNA here is from genome assembly GCF_043380555.1 of Nothobranchius furzeri. Lineage (NCBI taxonomy): Eukaryota > Metazoa > Chordata > Actinopteri > Cyprinodontiformes > Nothobranchiidae > Nothobranchius > Nothobranchius furzeri. The sequence goes on along the minus strand of NC_091741.1, from coordinate 44,867,261 downwards.
ACTTTTACTCTGACTACATTTGAAATAAGCTACTTTTTACTTTTACTTGAGTACATTTTGAGGCAGGTAATTTACTTGTAATTGAGTAAAATGTCATGAAAGTAATTATACTTGTACTTAAGTACAACATTTTAGTACTCTTTCCACCTCTGGTAGGCGGGACCGATCTGTCTGTTTATGCATGTTGGTTCTAGTTTCAGTACGTTTTTGTCAGTGTTGGGACTTAATCGTTATGAGTGCCAAAGCCTCATTGCTGACTTTAACAAGTCTCATCTACAAATATGATCCCTCATGAAGTTACTAATTTACACCAGAAGATAGTGGAGATGTGGAACCTTCAGGCTGAGCAAAGTTTGGGAGTTTTTAGAGTTTGAAAATCGCCTCCCGCCGAGAGGCTCCCAGTCGGGGAGAGGAGGAGATGCGCGCAACATAAAGAGCGCAAATATTAGATAAAACATATAATTGCCGGCAGTTCTGGTCTTTTTTGACTAATCACTTTGTCTGGTAATGACTGACTCTGATTATGAAGCAGAATATTGACTCTGATGAAGAAATTCACTCATCCAGCCGAGAAGATTGACGCTGCTGCAGCATCAGACAGCTGGTGCTGCACGAGAGGTGTGTGGAGTTTACAAGCTCCAAACGTTGGGTTTGATGTTGGTTTTACCTTCTCTGGGATGTGATGAATGTAGAAATGATGGAAAAAACACCGCTAACATGACAGACGTAGCGACAATGTAAAAAAAAAGTCGTAAAAAAGAGGAGCTCAAAGGGGGGCCTCGCCCGGCGAGTAATTCCGTGTAGAACCGCCACTGCTGAGGAGTGTAGTCCCCCTATAGTTGGAACACACCCTCAGGTCACCCTTCTTAAAGATGGGGACCACCACCCCGGTCTGCCACTCCACAGGAACTGCCCCCGATGACCACGCAATGTTGCAGAGACGTGTCAATCATGACAGCCCTACAACATCCATAGCCTCGAGATACCCAGGAAGAACCTCATCCGCCCCCGGGGCTCCGCTGCTGAAAAAAACCTGGTTTAGATCCCAATGATTTCAATAACCTCCGTCCCATTTTCCATCTTCCCTTCATTTCCAAAGTCCTTGAGAAAACTGTTGCATCTCAGCTCCATTCCCATCTCACCCGCAATAACATTTATGAACAGTTTCAGTCTGGCTTCCCTCCCCACCACAGCACAGAAACAGCTCTCATCAAGATCACTAACGACCTACTCATTGCTGCTGATTCTGGTTTAATCTCTATTCTCATTCTCCTCGATCTGAGTGTGGCCTTTGACACCATTTCTCATCCCATCCTCCTTAATAGACTCTCTTCCTTAGGCATCACTCACACCCCCCTCCGCTGGTTTCAATCTTACCTTACTGGCCGCACTCAGTTCATCCAGTTAAAATCCTTTACCTCAGAACCCTCCCCAGTCAAGTCAGGTGTGCCCCAGGGCTCTGTCCTGGGGCCCCTCCTCTTCATAGTATATCTCCTCCCTATCGGCAAAATCTTCCGCAAATTCATTATCCAGTTTCACTGCTTTGCGGATGACACCCAGCTCTACATTTCCAGTAAGCCCAACTCAACTCTCCCACCATCCTCCCTTACACTCTGCCTCTCTGAAATCAAATCATGGTTCACCTCTAATTTCCTCAAACTCAATGGCAATAAAACTGAACTTCTTCTAATTGGCACTGAATCCACCCTCTCAAAATCTGAAAGCTTTTCTTTAACTATTGACAGCGCCATAGTCTCCCCCTCCCCTCACGTCAAGAGTCTGGGTGTCATTCTCGACAGCTCACTTTCTTTTCAAGCTCACATTAATAACATAATTCGGTCAGCATACTTCCATCTACGTTCCATAAACCATCTCCGCCCCTCACTGACCCCTCACACTGCCGCCATTCTCGTCCACAGCCTCGTCACCTCCCGTATCGACTATTGCAATTCACTTCTTTATGGTCTTCCCAACAAACTCCTTCATAAACTGCAACTCGTCCAGAATTCAGAATCAGAATCAGAATCAGAATGAATTTTATTGCCAGCGCTCAGATCAGATCAGAGCATAGGAACTTGACTCCATAGTACAACCTGACCAAGGTTACACACACACATATA